>NC_134834.1:110662551-110962551 GCF_004210375.1 Tachypleus tridentatus
ATAATGTATAATAATAATATAACGCTCAGTTTTATATTACTGAATACGTAATATGAGTTCAACGGATTGCGTCAATACTAATTGTATAATGTTAGCTAGGTATAACTGAAAGATCATTATAAAAAAAACTAGTAAAATATATATATGTTCATGTATAGTGTTATGAGACTTAAACCTTAAACATTTGTACTTTCATGTTATAATATGTAGTCATTCTAGAATGAAAGAAGCATAATTTATATTTCATAATTTTTTATGATGGTTACAAGGTTGGTCAAGTGACTGACCTCACCTAGAGCATAAAAAATAAAATATATAAAGTATTACTGAAAACAAATGCTTGAAATGAATTTGAAAGGTTTTAGAAATTACACACATAATAATTGAGATTTTTGGGACAAATAATAGTTTATTTAATCATAACATGAAATCACTTTGCAGTCAGACTAGTTATGAAACAAACAAATCTTTAGGAAAAATATTTCTTTAAAAAATACTTGTAATCTTTACTAAAAGTCTACCTAATTTTGTCAAGATAAACATGCTGTACCAAATGTTTTTTGTGCAAATACTTAACATGTGTCTAGATGAACTGTGTATATTATAATGAGCCCATAGCAAAAGGGTTAATGAGCACTGTTGTATTTTCTTATTGTAACTGAAAGATCATATTTGGAGCTTGTGACATACAAAGAAAGTGCAAGTCATAATATTCAGTATAATAAAAAAAAAACGTTTTTTTCCTGAAGTTCTATTTTTAAAATATGGTTTCTGTTCTTTAATCAACAATAAAAAAATTGAAACTGATAAAAGAAACAGCTGTAACTATTGCACCTTGTTTAACAGAGCTTCCAGTTTGAAGGAATACTGATGGTGAAAGTTTTGTTTTTTGTAATTGTAAGGGTATTGTGAAAAATTTTCAGTAGTTTTGAATTGGTGTATTCTTTAAATTGATGTGTTTTGTGTTCTCAATTCCGTTATACAGGTTTATTTTTTTAACTTTTAATATGTACATGTGGAGGTTGGCTGAATGAGCATCTGGTTTTCAAGAGCAAACAGGCACACAAGACATTATTCCCAGCCTAAACCCACCTTTACTTTTCTTTGGTTTGTGCAAAGTTTACTATAATTCAGTATTATTGTTCTGTTTAGAATTTTCATGATAGATATTTTTTTATATCTGAAAAGCATACAAACTTTCATTAGCATCAACTTAATACAAATACTTATAATTTTACCTTGCACTATCACCACAGGCAGGTTTCTGGAAACCTTATCTCCATCACATTTTGTTATTATTTTACCTTGCACTATCACCACAGGCAGGTTTCTGGAAACCTTATCTCCATCACATTTTGTTATTATTTTACCTTGCACTATCACCACAGGCAGGTTTCTGGAAACCTTATCTCCATCACATTTTGTGTTCACTATTTCCACAAAACAAAGTAAACTTCTCAACAGAAAGTTCAGCAGCAACATTTTTAGTTGGTCAGTAGCCAATAGTAAAGGGTAGAAGATTGTTACTGTTAGTGTTTAATGGGTCCTTTACGTTATTTAAGACAGAATTGTTGCACATCATATTTACAAATTCTGAAACCTGAGGTTATCGGATTGCACTGTAACCCTGACAGAGAACTTGAATAGCAATGTTTCCAGAAGTTGTTGTTTGGAATTGAATAGCAGGATTCCAAAAATATGTTGTTTGGGGGTGTGTGTGTTGTTTTTTCTTCTTTGAGTGAATGAATCGTGCATAGTGCTATAATCTGGTGAATAACATGCCATGGGACAGTGGTAATGTTCAAGCCATTGCTTTATGACTTGGACTGAATGAGAATTGAACATTGCATAAGTATGTTGTACACCTTGGTTGAAAATTGTAAGATGTTAAGCATCCATTTCCACATAATATCAAAAGCTGTGCTCAACCAGTTGTCCATATGGTGCATCATAACAGATACCTTGATGAAGAAGTATGTAAAAAGGAGGATGTGATGTCAATGTGCAGTAGAGTGAGAAATGGCTTCTGTTTATTCACTTTGTTATTTGTTAAGGTGGGCTTGCTCTTATTCTCCAGTATTAGTGACCGTATGATGTAGAGAAAGTTCTATGCTGCTCCTCCTCTGTGTGAAAAGTCCTTTTTGTTTCTTTTGTCATGTGTAAGCTGTTGTTTCACAAGGTGATGGAACCAGTGTATTGTCACCTATTCGTTATAGGTGCTGGCATTTCAAGTAACTTGTGATTTCTTGCTGACATCCATGTTGAATGGTAGAGTTCTTTATATGTCAGATTCCTGTTTGTCTTTATCCAGGCCTACCATAGCAATGTTGAAGCACATGTGTGAGACATTAGACATAGAGAGAAGTGGAACCAAAGAAGAACTGATTGAGAGGCTCATGACATTTTTAATAAAGCCAGCTGCGACGGGAAAGGCAACTCCACGACCAAAACGAAGTAGGTTTTGATATGCTTTTCTTACATTTTTACATTGGTAATTGTTTGAATACATTTTTAATTTTACTTTGCATTATTAACTTTCAGGTTTTAATTTTTAGCTTAATGTTAATTACAGGATCATCATCTAAAGGAAAAGGAAGCAGCAAAGGAGAGAAAAGGAAGAGGAAAATGACTAGAAGAGGAAGTAAGTCAACAAAGAAGAAGAGTGGTGATAGTGAAGCAGAAAGTTCTGAAGAAGAAGAGGAGGAAGAACATGAGTCAGAAAACGAATCTGAAGAGGAATCGGAGCAAGAGGTAGCTATATTACTAGTTTCACGTATTTATGACGGAGCAAGAGGTAGCTATCTTACTAGTTTCACGTATTTATGACGGAGCAAAAGGTAGCTATCTTACTAGTTTCACGTATTTATGACGGAGCAAGAGGTAGCTATCTTACTAGTTTCACGTATTTATGGCGGAGCAAGAGGTAGCTATCTTACTAGTTTCACGTATTTATGACGGAGCAAAAGGTAGCTATATTACTAGTTTCACTTATTTATGACGGAGCAAGAGGTAGCTATCTTACTAATTTTAAGTGTTTATGATGGAGCAAGAGGTAGCTATCTTACTAGTTTCACGTATTTATGACGGAGCAAGAGGTATCTATCTTACTAGTTTCACTTATTTATGACGGAGCAAGAGGGAGCTATCTTGCTAGTTTCACATATTTATGACACTTCACTTTGGGACCACAGACTACAGTCTCAGAGGTAACATCACTTTTATCATATATAAAAACTATTATGCAAAAGTGTTTGAAGCTTGACAGAGTTATTTCTAAAAATATATAGTTGCTCAAAAATAACTATACAATTTTGATATTTTCTACTGTATCTAATAAATAATTTGTGTAGTTATTTGCACTCAGACTCTAAATATTTCACCTGCAAGGTGATTTTTATTTGTAATTGTACGGTTTTTTACATTTCATTTGTGTAATTTCTAGAACCTTGTAAATGAATATCAAAAGTTTCTTAATCAAAGTAAATGTTTATAACTTATTTTCCTTAGTGTATTACTAACCACCTCTTATTATGAATATACAGTGCAATGAAATTTTTAAAATCAACAAATGGAAATGTATACATATCTTTCAACTGTGTAAAAATCCATTAGAATAGTATTTTTCATACATGCGTAATTTCATATTTGTATCATTTATGGTCATATTTCAGCAGATTCCTTGCAGAAAAATGTTGCTTAAACATATTATCTTATTTATAATTTTTTTCAATCCAGGCAACAGTTTAAATTTGTGAAATTCTTCAGATATTATTTTTAAAACACATACAATATGTAATTAACTAAAATATAAAAGTAAAACATAAATACAGTTTAACCTTTTCTTGTCAGTTCACAGGTGTCTCTCTTTCTCTCTCTCTCAGGTTGTGTTTTAGTTTGCAGAAAGTTTCATAGTTTGTTTTTTTTTTACTTAAATATAGCTAGTTACTAGGTTTAATACATTACTGTAATTCTGTGGTGATAATACAGTTGTCTTTAATTTGTTGGTATTCAACTGTCTATAAAATAAGAATCTCATATCTTTTAATTTTGCTGAGATATGGTTTATGTACTGAATCAAGCACATTGGTTCATATATTGAAATAAGTGTATTATAAGCACTTACTCCATTTTTGACTTGTGAATAACCAGTCAACTGCTTAGAATGTTCCCTAGTGGTTTTCTCAGTCATTTAAATCCGTTAGAAAATTTCTTTGTTCTTTCGAAATTTGATATTTCATACTTTTTTAGACATAAAAACAAATTATTTGCTAAGATTGATAAATTATAGTGGAATTCTGTGGCACTGATATAGTAATTTATGATTTTATGGTTACTCAGTTGTCTCTATAAAACATAAACATTGTTTCATCTACATGTGAAGTTTTGAAAGGCTTTTAACAGAATATGTCAAGCAGCAACCAAGTTAACAGGTTGTAGCTAGAGTATATAATTGTTTTTGGTTTTTTTACTTGGGAGTTATTCTTCTGTATTTTAGGCAAAATAAGTTTAATAACTTATTTCTAAATAGTAATGATCTATATACATGTATAATATTTGAAATGTAACTGTATATTACAAAATAATACTAGTACACTAAAACATGGCCAATAGAGGGAAGACTAAAGGTCAGTTTTACATTATTTCAGTGTAGTAATGTGAGTGCTTTTGTGCTCCGTTAGTGCAAGTTCACTTATATTATCCATGCACGACTGGAAGGTCGTATTATAATAAATGTGTGACATTATGAAGTTTAAGGTATTTACTCTAAACATTTATGTTCTTGAGTAGTCATTCTAGAAAAAAAAAACGTAAATTTTTATTTTGTGTGTGTGGTGGTGGTTATAAGGTCGGTCAAATTGACAGCCAATATATAGTTAGGGTAAAGAAAATAACACAGAATATAAAGTCTTACTGAAAACAAACATTTGAAATGTATTTAGGTGGTTTCATAGATTATGCAAATAACAGATATTTGGGAAGAATTTTTTTTAATTGTAACATTACAATCACTGCACTAAGAATAGTAATGAAACAGGCCTTTAGTAAAAAATACTTCATTGTAAAATCTGATTTTTTTTGTGTGTGTACAAAAAACTTGCAATATTTGCTGCAAGCCTACCAAGTATGTTGATGTACATCTGCATAAAAAGTTATAAATAACTAACTGTAGTCAGTTATGATTCATGAGGACATAAAACTAAATTTTAATTACAACTAGATGAATGTTGTTATGAACTAAAAGCTGCTTAGGATAAATGAACATGGTTTCATATTACAATATGAAGTCATTCTAGTAAGAAACAAAAAAGGGCATTCTAGATTTTTTGGTGGTTATGAGGTCCACCATATTGACCAATCCTGTTTTGAGTTACAGTAGAGAGAATTACAGAATTACCAAGTTTTAGTTGAGAAAAAAATGTTTGAAAACTATGTACAAAATTTTAGGTATTATGTGAAGGAAATTTAAGATTTTTTGACATGAGGAAAAGTATTTTTAGTTTTAACATGAATATTACTTTGCACATGGACTATTAAACAATTACTCAGTATGTTCATGGAGAAATCTTCATTTTATGAAATACTTCTAGAAAATTTGAGTTTTTTTATGTTAAAGACTAATTCTTTTGCTATAGGCTAGGTATAATATATAATACAGCTCATCTAAACATTTGATACAGCATGTGAAAGACTTTTAGTAAAGTATACACAAAAAATCAGATTTTGTAATGGAATGTTTTTACTGAAAATTTGTTTCTAAAACTTGGGTGTTTTGTTATTAGTCTGAATGCAAAGTGATTTCATGTTATTTTTATAAAACTATTCTTCATCCCAAAATTTTAAATATTACATCATCTGTAAAACTTCCTAAATACATTTCAGATGTTTGTTTTCAATAAGACTATATTTTGGCATTTTACCTAACTATATTTGGTCTATCATTTAACCAACCTCGTAACCATCATAAAGAAAATTAGGAAATGAATATAAATTATGCTTTTTCATGCTAAAGTGATTGCATATTATAACCAATATAATGCTTTATATTTACATGTATACTGTTATATCACCTGACATTACATAACATGCATTGTGTGGGTGGGTGTAGTTACTATTTAGAAATAAATTATTAATTATTAAACTTAAAATACAGAACAATAAATCGAGAAGTAAATCAAACAATAATCTCTTCTTGCTACAACCTTTGTACTTGGTTGTTCTGGACAAAAGTTGCTAAGCCTTTTAAAATTTTTGCATGTGAAGGATATCACACTTTTTAGGTTTATATATATATATATGTATTTGAATAGTCAGAAAATCATAAATAATTACACTGATATCATAGAATTACACTTATGAAGCTTAGTAACTAACATGTTAGTTTTAGATTTAAAAAAAATATGAAACTTCAAGTAGACTAAAGACACAACCCACCCCCTTGAAAATTTGATCAAGAGAATGAGGTAGCCTTTGGACAGATTAGAATGGCTGAGAAAACTACTCTGAGGACATTATAAGCTGTTGATTGATTATTCACCTGTCATATACTGTTCTAAAAGTACATATGAGACCATTTAAAAAAAAAGGAAAAAGTTAAACGTGGGCCACTGTGTTTGATTCACTACAGAAGCCATATCTCAGAAATATAGAAAGATATTAGATTCTTATTTAATATTCTAGCTTTTATATATTATTAATTTGATTTCCTAATTTGTATGAAACTGTATACTTAGTGTTTTAACATCACAAGCATCTAATTTTAAACAGTGCTTCATTCAACATACCATGTGACTTGCTAAAATCTGTATTTAAATGTGTTCCTTTAATATTTATTTTTAAAATTAAGAAATTAATTTACATATAATATTAAAGTTGGAATTATTATCTGCAGTTTTATTCTGAACTTATTTACATAAATTCATAAAATAGTAGTTCAAAAATTTTTTAATGCAAGTCAACAAATGAGATGACATGACCTTTGAACTCTGATCTGTTGTGAAAGGTTAACTGAAATACTTCCAAATTTTATGAAGCTACACTCACGGTATTGAAAGTTAAAAGTATTAAATTTTAAAAAAACAAGTATGATTAGATCACGTGGTTGGTCATACAGTCAAAGCCCATGTGGAGAGAGTTGAAAGAATTAGTCTGACCTCAGTTGCTATTTATAAGCCTATCCAGCACAAACACAATAGGACCAGATAACAGGCTCATACATTCTGCATGTTTTAATATATATCAGTGCATCATCCTCAGAAACATGAAGTTTTGCAAAATAAAACCCTTATTTATCCAACTAACAGATGACGAGTTAGCATATTTCACAAAATGGTAGCATCTCCATTAGGTCAGTCATCATTTGTTTCACACTACCTAATGGTAGCATCTCCATTAGGTCAGTCATCATTTGTTTCACACTACCTAATGGTAGCATCTCCATTAGGTCAGTCATCATTTGTTTCACACTACCTAATGGTAGCATCTCCATTAGGTCAGTCATCATTTGTTTCACACTACCTAATGGTAGCATCTCCATTAGGTCAGTCATCATTTGTTTCACACTACCTAATGGTAGCATCTCCATTAGGTCAGTCATCATTTGTTTCACACTACCTAATGGTAGCATCTCCATTAGTCAGTCATCATTTGTTTCACACTACCTAATGGTAGCATCTCCATTAGGTCAGTCATCATTTGTTTCACACTACCTAATGGTAGCATCTCCATTAGTCAGTCATCATTTGTTTCACACTACCTAATGGTAGCATCTCCATTAGTCAGTCATCATTTGTTTCACACTACCTAATGGTAGCATCTCCATTAGGTCAGTCATCATTTGTTTCACACTACCTAATGGTAGCATCTCCATTAGTCAGTCATCATTTGTTTCACACTACCTAATGGTAGCATCTCCATTAGGTCAGTCATCATTTGTTTCACACTACCTAATGGTAGCATCTCCATTAGGTCAGTCATCATTTGTTTCACACTACCTAATGGTAGCATCTCCATTAGGTCAGTCATCATTTGTTTCACACTACCTAATGGTAGCATCTCCATTAGGTCAGTCATCATTTGTTTCACACTACCTAATGGTAGCATCTCCATTAGGTCAGTCATCATTTGTTTCACACTACCTAATGGTAGCATCTCCATTAGGTCAGTCATCATTTGTTTCACACTACCTAATGGTAGCATCTCCATTAGGTCAGTCATCATTTGTTTCACACTACCTAATGGTAGCATCTCCATTAGGTCAGTCATCATTTGTTTCACACTACCTAATGGTAGCATCTCCATTAGGTCAGTCATCATTTGTTTCACACTACCTAATGGTAGCATCTCCATTAGGTCAGTCATCATTTGTTTCACACTACCTAATGGTAGCATCTCCATTAGGTCAGTCATCATTTGTTTCACATTACCTAATGGTAGCATCTCCATTAGGTCAGTCATCATTGTTTCCCAAAATTTACAGCTGCAGATTTTATAAATCACATGTCATATTCTCTTAAACAAACCTAATACTCATCAACATTATGATTTTACATGAGTGAATTGTTGCTGAAGCTGAGATTTTTCATGCTATTTCAGTCAGGTAACCTGAAAATTACAATATAAATATATCTTTTTAAATGTTTCCTTATAATGTTAATTTAAGTAACATATATCGATACTAAAATGGTTTAATCAAATTTTGCATGTGATGCAGTTTTAATAACTTGAAGTATATTTCATAGCACATTGGTTTTTGAATGGAACTCCACCTGTAACATAGATACACTTTTAAATCATTGGAACATAGAGGGATAAAGATTTGTTTTGGTCTTCTTAAAATATTTTATGTTTTGAGATATTATTCTGCTCTTGTTGCATTTTTTATGTTTGTTTTTTTCTATTTCTCATTTAGAAGAAAAAGAAACCTGAAAAGAAATTGAATGCTGAAAACAAGACAAAGGCTAAAAAGAAGGAAGAAACTTCTGATGAAGATAAAATTAAAACTTCTGTTAAGAAACCAGTAAAGAACAAAAAGTTGGGTAAGTTACACTACTAACAAGTTGTCTTTAAGGACAAAAATCTATTCAAATCAAATTCTTGTAATTTTTAATGTGTTCCATGTATGAAAATAATCCATATTGTTTACTCTTCACAAATACATTGTTTTCATAAATTATACAACTTTAAGATGTAAAACATTCTAATTCAAATGCAAAACGTTTTTGTTTCACTTAAGATTCTAAATGGCATTACAAAAAATGTGTTAGTGATGAAAGGTATAACTATATAAACACAAGGTCAGTTATTTTGACCATGTAACCTCTCTGTTCTCCTTTAAAAGTTCTTGTAGATTTAATTTTTCTGGCTTTCAAAATAGTGTGTCTTCAGAAAGTGTGGCAGTCTTTCAGTTATCATCATAAATCTCTCACATACAAAAAAAAATCATTTTTAGTGAAGTTATTTTAAATAAACTAAGGAAAAAAGATTTCATAAATATATTCAGTATTTGTTTTGAATAGTCCATGTGCAAAGTAATTTTCATGTGAAGCCTGAAAATACTTTTTCTCACTTCAGGTTTCCTTTTGTGTAATCTCTGAGACCTCTTGTATACATTTCAAACATTTATTTTTGTCAGTAAAACTGTTTTCGTTATTTTCCTCAAAATGGAATTGTTAAATATACTGACCTGATTACCACCAAAACAAAAAAAATCAAAATAAATCTGGACTCACTTTTTTCTTTGTAGAATGACTTCATACTGTAACATGAAACTACATTAGTTTATCCTAAGTAACTTTACGTTATTACCAGTGTACATCTATTTTTAATTAGATTTTATTGTGTTATTGCCCTATGAACTATTTGTTAAGCACTGTAATAAGTTGTGAGTCACTCAGGGCAGGTGCTGTCACGTGTGCCATTTTCATTATAATATTATTATTAATTTTACCTAATCTAATTTTTTTAAAGAAAAAGATTCCTATTTTTACATTTTAATTATTTTTCTAATAATAATAGACATGAACAACAAGAAATGAAGTACTTATTTTTATTTATTTTTCTTGCTGTTGGTTGTCTGGGACATTACATGTAGCCTACATATTGTGTACTAGTGGATGTAATGCATTAAAAATTTTTATTTAATTAAATAATTCTGTTTGTTGTCTAGGACATTACAGCCTACGTATTGTGTACAAGTGGTTGTAATGCATTAAAATATTTTATTTAATTAAATAATGCCCCAGAGAATGTAGACAAAAATGATGTATATCACTGGTACCTCGGTTCTCGAACTTAATCCGTTCCAAAAGGCTGTTTGAAAACCAAATCAATTTTTCCCATAAGAAATACTGGAAATTAAATTAATCTGTTACAAACCTCCAAAAATTACTCATTATGAAGCATTTTAAGTAAAAAAATTGCTTATTTATACCTGTATAAGAATACTTACATGCATAAAGTCAACCACAAAAACTATAAACACAATAAAAAAAAGAATAAATGAAAATTTAACTCCACTTTACTTGTGCTGAGGAGAGCTGATGGTGTAAGTGAAAGGTGGTGAGGAACGTGGAGAGTAGGAGGGTTATTATTGTTTGGGAATCACCTTCGATAAAAACGTCAGGTAATTCTCCTTCTGCGGTTCTGTCTCTTTGCACTGCTACAACCTGCTTGAGACTCACTGGACCTATTTCTCTTTAAAAACTTGTCAAATGAGGTTCGTTTCTGCCTACATTTTAAAATTTCTGAAGTAAGACATGACATTGTCATTGAAAAGGTTGTTTTGGTTTGCTTTAGCTTTGTCAGGGTGAAAATTTTCCACAAAACTTTGTAACTCTCCCCATTTTCCACACATTTCCTTGTTTAGTGAACTAGGAATATCCTCCCTTCCCTCCTCCTCATTTGAAGACACTTCCTCAGTTTCCTCCTGTTGCTGCACTTCTGAAGGTCTTGGAGTTCTTCCATGGTGAGCTCAGTGTTGTGGTCTTCCACCAACTCCTCCACATCATCACCACTCACATTCAAGCCTCCAAAGTCTCTATCTGCTACTGAGTCTGGCCACAATTTCTTCCAGGCTGAGTTCATGGTCCTCAAAGACATTTCCCTCCAGCCTTTGTCTATGATCTTCAAGCAATGGAGGATATTAAAGTGATTTTTCCAGAACTCTCTGAGGGTTAACTCTTTGTCAGAGGTCACTTCAAAGCACCTTTGAAACAGTGCTTTGGTGTAGAGTTTCTTGAACTTCAATATGACCTGCTGGTTCATGGGCAGAATGAGAGGAGTCATGTTAGAGGGCAAGAGCTTCACTGTAATGAAACTACTCCTCCACCAACCCGTCCTTCAAGCCTGGTGGGTGAGCAGGTGCATTGTCCATCACAATAAGAGTCTTGAGTGGCAACTGTTTTTCATTAAGGTAATTCTCTACACTTGGGGGCAAACACTTCATGGACCCACTCCATTAAAAATTGCCTGGTTACCCATGCTTTACTATTAGACCTCCACATGACATTCAGTTTACCCCTCAGGACATTGTTTCTTTAAAAACCCATCAGGTTCTCAGAATGGTACACAAGCAAAGACTTAATTTTTAAGTACCCACTTGCATTGCTACATAACAGTAGAGTTAGCCTGTCCTTCATTGGCTTGTGTCCTAGCAGTTACTTCTCCTCCTCGGTGATGTAGGTCCCCTTTGGCATTTTCTTCCAAAAGAGGTCTGTCTCATCACAGTTGAACACTTGTTGGAGAATAAAACCCTTAACTTCTACATAGTCCTTAAATTCCCTAACAAATTTATCAGCAGCATCTTTGTTAGAACTGGCACCCTCCCCATGTCTCACCACACTATGTATGCCACTTCTCTTCCTAAGTTTTTCAAACCACCCCCTACTAGCCTTACAGGAATCACTTGTATCAGCACTCATTCCAGGGGTGTTTTTCAGGAGGTCAGCATGCAACTGCTTTGCTTTCTCACAAATGATGGTGTCAGAAATGCTATCACCAGCTAACTGTTTTTCATTTACCCAAATCAACAACAGTTTTTCTACCTTTTCCATCAGCTCCTTTGATGACCTCTTTATTTTTCAGTATGGTGCACACTGTAGACTTTGCCATACCAAACTGTGTAGCAAGGTCAGACATGTAAACACCACTCTCATACTTCACTATTAGATCTTTTTTCACCTCTATTGTGGCTCTAACAACTTTTCTTTTTGGTTTCCTGCTTTCATTATCCTTCTTTTTACCCCATGGTTGCTTATTTAATCAGAATATTTAGAAAAACAAAAAGATAAAAGAGAACATTCACAGCAGATTTTAGCAGGGGTTTGAACTGAGCGACAGGTGCAGGTAAAATGTTTTGGGAAGCTTGGCGTGGGCCGTAAATGGTTGAAGGGTCATTCTGGTCATCAGTCAAGTTATTTTGGGGATTTGGGCCACGACAGCTTGGTTAGGGAACAGAGTTTATGTTTGACAACATAAGAAATACAACACTGTATTTCTTAACTCTTAAAAAATTTTTTGCTTACTAGCTGTGTGACAAGAATTATTAAAATTCATTGTAACTGATAGTTAATTTTCCCATTGGAATGGAAGTTGTTCTATGTGTAAAACCAATGTTTATCTGTTCAAAACATAATGTTCTGCAACACAACATTTGATATATGAAAACCTTGACTTTGTATTGGTTATAGGAAGTAAATAAATAAACACAGAAGAGAGACAGGTGGGTGTGTAATCAAATATAATTGAAGGCTATAAACATTATGGTTTCTCTGAACAATGACCATATTGTTGGGAGCAATTGAAGTTTAATTTCATACATTTTGAAGGGGTGGTAGATAAAATGGAGAAGATACCTAGAATGTTATGTTACTGTGTAAGACATTTGAAATACAAGATTTAAAAAAAAAAAAATATTTTGTAATACACTTAACAACTTAAAACCTGTATACTATTAAGATATAGATTATTAGCAAATTGTTTATGCCACATTAATTGTTATAATGCCAACAAAAGTGGTTACATAAAATTTTAAATGTTAAGACACTGAAACTTTGTAATCATAATAAAGGATATCTGGAGTGAAAGAGCTTAACCTCCCTGCATGGGCACATCTTACTGTGCATGTCACAAGGTTTTTTAGGGGCTCACATTCAAAATTTAATTAAACTATATTTTTGTATGTTATACCAATTATTGTAGCATAAAATTGTAGCTAATAATCCATATTTTAATAGTATACAAGTTTTAAATTTTATAAAGCAATGTTAAAATAAAATCCTGTATTTTACCTGGTGTGATTGATGTGGGATTTTTTTCTCTACACTTTCCCTCTTGTTATTTAATGAAACTCTTCCAATAAGTTCAAAATGTTAATGTAAATTACTATAATATTGCCATTACTCATACAAAGCATGATTTTTATGGCCTTCGACTGCATTTGGTTAGAGATATAAAGTTAAAAAAAAAAAGATCCCTCCTGTCACATCTTCTTTCAGGATAGTATCTTTCATGCTTAATACTGTATTATTTATAACTAATACAAAACCAGAATTTTCATGTATCAAATTCATGTATTCTCTTGCATTGTGTTCTTAACAGAGAATTGTCAGTTTCTCTCTTAATATAAACTTGGATGAATTCGTAGTGGTTCATGTTGTATAGTTAAAAAAGCTAGAAAAATTGTAACAGTTATAAGATGTCTGCTTTTTGCATGTAGTTGTTCAGTGTTCTTTAATGCATTGTTTAGTGCACCACTATCATTATTATATTTAAAAAAAGAAGTCAAGTGTCTCATGTTATTCAAGTGATTTACAACTTAGCAGTAGATTCATGATGTGGAAACCAAAGTTTAATAATGAAGATGGTTGCTAAAACAAAACATTTTATTTACATGGTTCAAATGTTTCAGAATAATTTATTCCATCTTCAGTAATATCCAAAATTGTGTTTCAAAGATAATTATAGTGTATAACATAATTTTTGTTTTCATTTTCATGATTTACAACTTATAATGATGCGAATAGTAGTTGTGTACTGTTATCAGTTTAAAGCTACTTGTGATAAATGTAGTTTCATGTTACAATCTGAAGAAAGATGGTATTTTAGATTTCGTTGGTGGTTACAAAATTGTCCGTCCATGTCTAGTTAGAAAAAATAATGGATGAAAACATTTGAAATTTATTTAGATTTTAGAAAATATACAAATGAAATTTGAGATTTTTGGAACAAAGAACAGTATTTTTAATCATAACATGAAAATCCCTTTGCACTTGGATTAGTAACCAAACATACTTTTCACAAACAAATCTTTAGTAAAATACATTGTTTAAAAATCTGATTTTTATGGATAAAAGACATAATGTTTTCCAAAAGTCTAACAAATTTTGTGGAAATACAAACTGTGTTAAAAGTTACAAGTACTGGAGTACAAATGTGTATCTGAATGTAGTATTTTATACCAAGCCTATTGTAAACTTGTATTATTAAAGTATTATTGATTGTATTGTTAAAGTAAACATAGAACAGTTTTAACAGTAGTAAAGTGACATTACCTTAATGTTTGATTGTATTCTTAAAGAAGACATGGGCAAGTGTTTTAACAATAGTAAAGTGACATTACCTTATTGTTTGATTGTATTCTTAAAGGAGACATGGTTTTAACAATAGTAAAGTAACATTACCTTACTGGTTGATTGCCTGTAGATACACTAATAGTGTAGTAAGTTAAAAATGTTACGTATATCAGTAAATGTTTTATTTCTATGTTGTCTGTATATATATTGTAGTTGATGCTTCTTCAGAAGGTGAAAGTTCTGATGATGAACCACTGGTAAAAAAAGCGAAGAAGCCACCAACAGTAAGTTACTTATTTGTTCGTGCTGCTTTTCAGATGTAGTGTTATATTCTTAAGGGTGGTGATAACGTGTCTTGAGAGGTTTAACATAAAAATGGGTCTTTTGAACAGATCAAGCAGGGGTCGGTACTTCATCTAATTAAAGTGTTAGATATCTTGACATATGTTAAGAAAAGAACAGTAATTGGCACATAAAGGAGAAGCACTGTTGCTTTCAAGGGGTTAGGAAAACCAACTAGATATATTTTTTAAGGATTTATAGAGGATGACCACATAGCCAGATGTGTTTTTTCAGGGGCTAAACTGAGAACAAACAGCCAGAAGTATCTTGAGCCACTTTTTCAGCATAAGAAATAAATAACTGTGCATCTAGAATACATTTTTACCACCTTCAAGTGTACAGCCTGCGGGTATCTTTATTTAAGAATGGTGTGCTAATAGATCTGGGAAACTTGGAAAGGCTTTGAAAAGTAATGGTGCAGTTAAGTGTCCTAGAAAATCAAAATATTTTCATGTGGAGATTTTAAAATAAATAAAACAGTTCTGTGCTGGTCCACTGTTATAAATTTTGTGTATCATAAATCAACAAATTTACTCACCACTATAGGAAGCTAAACTTCAGTGCATTACTGTCTCATCTGTATATTTAGTGCTGGAGTTGACCAAGCAGTTTAGTACTGAATTGTTTTAAGTGTAACAAACCTAGTTTTTCATCCATGTTCAACACTGTTGGACATCTTTATGAATGGCATTGGGTACACGTTGATTGAATATGTTTCTTATTAAGTTTGCTTCAGTGCATGCTGTACAGGTATTATCTTCACATTTAGATGTAGTTATCAGCTTTGAAATGATGTAACTGCATTTCATGAAGCAAAATACTGTAGAAAGTTCTGGATTCTCCAGGTAAGCAGTAGACAAATATAAACAGCTGGCTATGAGAAATCAACTTTGTTTTATCTTTCATCAGTTGTTATTTTATGGATAAAGTTATGTGAACTTTTTAAAAGTGTCACTAAGTTGCTGTGTTCAGAATCTGTTAAGAATGTAACACACACAAAACCTCTAATAGCCCATAACTGTATATTTAAAGACTTTGATTGTACATGTGGAAATTTTAAAGAAAAAAAAGTGTAGTAACCTATTTGTTTCTTCAGTACACCAACAAAGTGAAGAAACAGGACATGTAATTAATCATATTTCAGTATCCTTTCCAAGGCCAACACTGATTAACAAATCCCTTCATATCAGACAACTTTCACCATCACTGAACATCATGCAGTCTTTGTTTAAATTACTGGTATTATAACTATATATTTCACTCACTTATTTAGGAAGGGAGTAATTCTTTTATTTTACTTTAGATGCTGAAGATGGAATCCATTGAATACCATAAAATTTCTGTCCCCTTGTGTTATAAGTAAACAGTTTTGTTTAAGTGCCATTATTCTTTTCATTATGTAAAGAACAGATATGAAATGATAGGTTTGTGACTCTATGTTTTCCTGGACACACACTTTGCTTTATATAGTAGAGAGACTTTTACAGTTAAGGGATAGTGTTTTTTGTTTTGTGTTCTGTAGTGTTCAGTTGTAAATCAAGTGATAGGATGAAGAAACATTTTGGTCCTGGAAAGTCCTTCAGTGATTTATTCTTGATCAAGTGTTTGAATGCTATAAGATTGTATAACTATTTGTTTATATTTTCACAGACTAAACATTAAGAACGAAATAGCTATTTGTTTCTGTAGCACTAAAATTGTTTAACCATGAAATTCTAACGTCTTCCAAGAAACAAGTGAAACAAAAATTTTAGTGAAATTATTAACAAAAAGATTTAATAATTGTTAATTACCAGGAGACAGAAATTAAACAGATGATAAAGAAGATTTTGGATGGTGCCAATTTAGAAGAAATCACAATGAAGAAGGTTATAAAACAGGTAAATACACTACGTTAATAAGTTGTTTTTAAATTTTTCATATTAGCTTGCTTATTCTTCTAACCATATAACCACCAGGTAACTATGAAGGTATCCATACTATAAATTTTAATGTGTTGTGTGTGTCTTCACAAAATTTGGCAAGCTTTTACTCATTATTATAAATCTTTTGTACAGAAAAAGTAAGTTCTTTAATTATTTTTACTAAAAATCTGGCCATAAATATATATAAAGTCAGAGTTTTGACTGGTTCAAATACAAGTTGATTTTCATGTTAAACTAGAACTAGTTTCATTCACTTTATAGTTTTCAGATTTTTTACTTAACCTTTAAAATCTTCAAAATAATATCAAATTTTTTTGTCTTGTTTGTTTTCAGTAAAATTATATTTTGTTTCCTACCCTAGACTGTCACTTTGTGAACACCTTATAGCCATCACAGCTAGACTGTCACTTTGTGAACACCTTATAGCCATCACAGCTAGACTGTTACTTTGTTACTTTGTGAACACCTTATAGCCATCACAGCTAGACTGTTACTTTGATGAACACCTTATAGCCATCACAGATAGACTGTTACTTTGATGAACACCTTATAGCCATCACAGCTAGACTGTTACTGTGAACACCTTATAGCCATTTGTTACTTTGTGAACACCTTATAGCCATCACAGCTAGACTGTTACTTTGACGAACACCTTATAGCCATCATAGATAGACTGTTACTTTGACGAACACCTTATAGCCATCACAGATAGACTGTTACTTTGACAAACACCTTATAGCCATCACAAAAAGAAATATTCACTAAATTTTGTCCTCCCCCCTGAAATACTAAGATTGTATATAACAGGAAACTACAGTTGTTTATTCTGAACTGTTTTACTTGTAGTAGTACATTTGTTTATTCAGTTGTGTCTGAATAACAATTCTGTAACACAAATTGTAACAGTTGGTTAACGTATAGTTAAACGTACAAGATTGTACATGACAGGAAACTACAGTTGTTTATTTTGAACAGTTTTACATGTAGTAGTACATTTGGTTATTCAGTTGTGTCTGAATAACAATTCTGTAACACAAATTGTAACAGTTGGTTAACGTATAATTAAACGTACAAGATTGTACATAACAGGAAACTACAGTTGTTTATTTTGAACAGTTTTACATCTAGTAGTACATTTGGTTATTCAGTTGTGTCTGAATAACAATTCTGTAACACACATTATAACAGTTGGTTAATGTATAATTAATTCTGCAAATTATAAGATTGTATAGTTAACAGGAAACTACAGTTGATTAGTTTTACATGTAGTATAATTTAAGTTACCATATTAAACAGTGTGTACATAACAGTTGTAGAAAGACCTTTATATAGAAGTTATTTTTATAGCTATATATATTATAACAGTTGGTTAACGTTACCATATTAAACAGTGTGAAGTGTAGAAAGACCTTTATAGAGAAGTTATTTTTATAGCTATATATATTATAACAGTTGGTTAACGTTACAATATTAAACAGTGTGAAGTGTAGAAAGACCTTTATAGAGAAGTTATTTTTATAGCTATATATATTAAATTTGTCTCCTCCTCCACTCTTTCAGCCTGCTGATGAAACTAAAGCCCACTTTTTTGTATTAATAGTATTAGTGCATAAACAATTTATTTATTTCAGGTATGCAATTTAGAATACATTACATACAAAGCAAAAAATATCCTACAACAAGTTCAGTTTTACTGACCTTCTGTCTGAGTACAAGTGCATTAAAATAATTCCCTTCAATCTGAATGTGGTAATAGCTACTTTCCATCTGCATGCAAAGTAACTGAAAGTCTAACACTTTATTAGGTGAAATAAAAATTTGTCTTCCTTGTGGTTATGTACGATACTACTAGCAAACATGAGAGGAGGTTACTGCAATTTATGAAAAAGAATGTGATAACTGAGCATGGCAAGTGGGTCTGACTTTTCAATTTAAATTGTTTTAAGAAAGAAAATTGAAGAATAAAGAAATTAAACAGTCTTAGATATATCTATATTAGAGTGAGCAGCTCACTACATCAGGGAGGGTTTGTGAACATAGTAGGTTTCATCTTAGATATATCTATATTAGAGTGAGCAGCTCATTACATCATGGAGGATTAGTGAACATAGTAGGTTTCATCTTAGTTATATCTATATTAGAGTGAGCAGCTCATTACATCAGGGAGGGTTTGTGAACATAGTAGGTTTCATCTTAGTTATATCTATATCAGAGTTAGCTGCTCATTGCATCATGGAAGGTTTGTGAACATAGTAGGAGGTTTCATAACAGACAAAAATAAAGGTACATATACTAAGGGAATTTATTTAAATATTTTAAAGTTTATATATGTTGATAATAGCCTTATGATATAATGTTCCCAAATTGCAATAACCTAATTTCATCATTGTATTTTATTGCAGAATTAAACTAGTGAATGTAATTGCTTGAAATTTGACAAAAATGTTCCTAAGAGTATATAGTATCAGAAAAATATTTAATTTTGATTTTTTCTGCTATTAATAATATAAAATATTGTTATTTAATGTAGTTATTTAAATTATTCACATGCAAGATCATTTTCATTTTGAGTATGCAAATACTGTTTAATATCTTACAGTTTAAACATTTCATTCACATAATCTCAACACCTTATAAATGAATATCAAAAGTTTTTCAGGGTAAATGTTTATTCTATCTTAATTACATCACTAAATGTAGTTATTATCATGAACATATAATGCACAGTGAAATGTTTAAAATTAGCATATACATACTTGTTAGATCTCTGTACAAGTCTTTTGAAATTTTGTTTTTAACATATGTAAGTTTTCTCTTTATCTGTTCACTTCTAGTTTATTTTTAATTTTCATTTCCAATTCTATTTTCGATTTATTTATTCCAATACATCATTATTATTATATGTTGATTTCCTTTCACTATCCCATGCATGCATGAATGATGTCATCTTGCTGATACTGTTTTACAATCCAAACTACAGCAAGTTAAAATGTAAAAATCATCAAACCTTTCAAATATGCATTTTAAAAACACACATAATATGTTCAGTAGAACCTCAGTTAACAGGTACTATGCCATTAAGGACAGATTTTCTCAGTCCCTTTCCTTTTTCTACACTTTGTAACCAAAATAAATATTCCAGATTAACAGTTAATATGTAAAAATCATCAAACCTTTCAAATATGCATTTTAAAAACACACATAATATGCTCAGTAGAACCTCAGTTAACAGGTACTATGCCATTAAGGACAGATTTTCTCAGTCCCTTTCCTTTTTCTACACTTTGTAACGAAAATAAATATTCCAGATTAACAGTTAAAATGTAAAAATCATCAAACCTTTCAAATATGCATTTTAAAAACACACATAATATGTTCAGTAGAACCTCGGTTAACAGGTACCATACCATTAAGGACAGATTTTCTCAGTCCCTTTCCTTTTTCTACACTTTGTAACCAAAATAAATATTCCAGATTAAGGACAACGTATTAGGCTTGTTCTCTATACAGGCACTTGATAAAGCAAGCAGTTATCTTTGTATGGTTTATCACTAAATTCCAAACATCATAGAAGGATGACCAATATTCAAATACTTGCGATATGTTTATTGGATTGGTGCTGAACCATATACTGTAATAAACGTGTTCATAAATTCAAAGTGCAGTCTTGCTACTATGGGGAATTCTAATTGTAAAAACTGTAGAATACATAAACAGATGAATTCTTCACACCAGGAGTCAAGATGGCTTATTTCTTGGCTTGCATTTTGTTACACTTGAGAATTGTGTATTAGTATCACATAGACAATTTGATGGCACAAGTAGATATTTGTTGTTTTATTTCCAGAGGATTTTTACTTCTGTCTCTAATAGTAAAATGACCACAGACAATAAATGTAAAATGTGTACAGTTCAAACTCTGAAGAGATATATTTTGAAACTTTGTGACCAATAATGAAGAGAAAAGGACATTGTTAATTCACCCCTGGGACTTCCTGCTGACAATGCTTTATAACATGGCTACCTGTAACTCATAAACACTAGAAATGTAGTACAATCATTATGTAATATAACTTTGAGTGGCTTATTTTTTATATTAAGGGGACCTTGCAATATAGGCACTTGGGTGCAGTCAGAAGGGTATCCTTAATGTTGAGGTTCTACTTCAATTAAAATATAAATATAAAACCTAAATACACTGTGTCTATCAAACTAATACATACAGGATGAGAAACACTTGCCAAGTGCTATATACACCTCAAGAGAACAATGACATCGGGTCATCCCTTAAGTAATGTCTGATTTTAGCTTCAGAAAAAGAGAAAGTATTTCAAATGTTTTTAATGTTATTTAATCAATAATGTATGCTCCTTTATTATTAATTATTTCCTGTCAATGATTCACAAGCTTCTGAATGCCACTTCTATAAAATTCTTGGGATATGGAGGAAAAGAATGCAGAGATGGTAGTTTTGACATTTTCATGTGTTCCAAGCTCTTTTTCCATCAAAATAGTTCTGTGAACTTTGGAAAAGGTGATAATCAGATGGGGTAAGATATGTAGAATGAGAAGGATGTGGAAGATTTCCCAGTCTAGCTCTTCAATCTTTACAGATGTGATCCTTGCTGTATGGGGTCGTGCATTATCTTAGTGTAACACAACACCTTTGCTATTGATCAAAGCAGGCCTCTCCAGTGCAACATTCAAATGCTCTAACTGTTGACAATAGAAGTCTGATGTAATTGTTACATTGAGTGGCAGCAACTCACAGTGGATTGCTTCAACAATATCCCACCAAATGCTTAACAAGACCTTCCTAAGGTGGAGGTCCATTTTGGGCTGTGTTTTAGCCAGTTTATTTGCACTGAGCTTAAAATTCTGTGGTGCTTAACATTTTTATAAAATATTCATTTTTCACCTCCAGTCACAAATCTGTCCAGAGAAGGTGAGTTACGTTCTTGAGAGTGCAGAGAAGTGCAAATGCCCACTCTTGCTCTAACATTGGCTTCTGTCAAATCATGGGGGACCCATTTTCCAAGTTTGGACATCTTTCCAGTCTGTTGCAGATAATGGTGAACTGTTGAATGGGTTGAATTAAGCTTCTAGTTCTTTGACTGTTGCAGCACAATCTTCATCAAGTGCAGCTAGCAGCAAGTCATTAAACACAACAGAATGACCTGTATGTGGTGCATCACTTAAGCTGTAGTTACCTGACCTGAACTTCTGAAATCACCTTTGACACTTTCTTTTATTGAGAGACTGCACTGAAGAAACCTTGAATGTTTTGTGTAATTTCTGCTGCACTGTTGCTTCTTTTTAAACTCATAAAGCATTATATTCCAAATGTGCTCCTCAGACACATCTATCTTCATAAGGTTTTATTTGATTAATGATTTGACAAAGTGTAGTTGGGTTAGTTTGTTTTATTTGTCTGAACATTTTTATACACATCCTACTACATATTTTAGTCATTAAAGCCTCCTACAAAGACAGAAATGATGATGTACTTTCTGTATTCAATGTTTGGACATTACTTATGGGATTACCTGATGTTTGGATTCATTTCAAAACAGTAATACTTATTGTTTAATTACTAAGATTCAAGAAGAAGTTTCCTTTTTCATGCCAGTCAAATTCACACTATTGCATAGCAACATGGATTTGAAAAATTAATATAAAACATCTGTACTGTGTCCTTTAACCATCTACAGGAACTACATTCCAAACGTACAGTTTCTTCTCTACCAGCTGTTATAAAGTTGAGACATTCTAACTATGAGCAGATCACAAGACAGCAGAAACTGCAATTATAGAAGTTTTCTTTTTACATAAAGGAATACAACTTTGAGTTCTATAACATACTTGATTATAATAACGTAATTAAATTTTGAACTAATGCAGAAAGAAATTAAAAATGGAATCCACATTATTGGAACAAAGTATCAAAGTTTGAATGAAACTGTATAAGGTTGTAACATGCATGCCTTGACTTATCAGTAGTAAAGAGGTTGACTCTATCAGTACAGACTTGGGTGATTTGACTGACCAGGTGACCTCTTCATATGTGTTTCAAGTCTATAGTTTGGATACTACAAACTTTTAATATAGTGTCTATATTTTTATGAAATTTGAAATTTTTTCAGTAAACATAAGTCATTCACTTACAAAAAAAATCATTTTGTGAATTATTTTCATGAAATTGAAAAAAGATTTGTCTCTGAATATATTGTGTTTTTGTTTTGAATAGTTCACATAGAGTATGATTTTAATGTTAAGATCAGAAATACATTTTGTTTTAGATATATTTTGTTGGTGTAACCTAAATGCATTTCAGTTGTTTGTTTTCAGTAAAACTATTTTTATTAGTTATTTTCTGTACAATTTTACCAACCTTGTAACCACCACTAATAATTAAATAAATGTAAATTACCCTTTTGTATTTCTAGAATGACTTTAAATTGTAACTATATTTGTTTTATCCTACAAATATAAACCACACAACCCTTCTTGAATCTAAGTGTTTTTCTGACATCTTGCACATTCATTTTTTTTTTCTAAGTAGCTTTAAGTATTTAACAGTATACATCAAATTATAATTAAAGTTTATTGTTTTATTTCTTTTTGAACAATCAGTTACTACTATTTGCACCATTATAAATTGTAAATCACTTGGAGAACATGCAACTGAAATTGTTACATACGAGCTGCTGTGTGCCTCATAAATGTTTTTATTACATTATTATTTATTTTACCTAATCTGAGCTTAATTAACTACAAAAAGCCATATTTTTTATATTTTAGTTACTTTTGTAATTATAAAGAATAAACAGGAAAACAAAAAATAGGATACCTCATTTTTTTTTACTGTTTATTGTCAACGTCACTTGACCCTACTTTTTTCACACTGTTTGTAGAAAGCTCAAAATTTTTCTTTAATTAAATAATGTACCTAAGAAAATGCTCTGTTTAGAGATTGATGTATTACAATATATTATTTGATAGATAAAAACAGTTAACAAATCCTGAAATGTGACAAGAGGAGTCTGATTTTCTGTTTCATAGCTTTGTAATCAAACAAAATTGAAGGCTGTAACGGTTATATATTGTTTGAGCAATGACAGTTTTACATTGAGTTATTTACATTAAATTTCATATTCATTACAGGGGTAGTGAATCAGATATAGAGAATTGAATACTTAGAGAGTGTCACCTTTCTCGCATTAAGGGAAATTCAGGATTTAAAAAAAAGTATTTCTGTATAAAATTAAAAACTTGTATACTATCAAAATATGGGTAACAAGCTACACTTTTATGCTACATGAATAAAGAGTAGCATAATAAAAGTCACTGAAACCTTGTGACAAGCAGTAAGTCATGCCTGGGCAGATGTGATCAAATAACAGATTAAATAAATGACTCTAATGTATACTTTTGAAACTGACTGTTGTATTTTGTCTTCTAGGTGTCGGACGAATATCCAGATTTTGACCTCAGTGATAAAAAAGACTTTATTAAATCTACTGTCAGATCGGTATGTATTAAAACTTTCAATATTTAAATAAAAACATTGGGAAACTGTTAAATATAGATATTTTTCTTTTTTCAGTGCCTGATAAGTACATGATAATAAAACATAGACCAGTGAGTAACAGTGGTTTTAACTACAGAGACCTTCTTACTGCATAATTGTACAAACATAATTTGTTACTTACTATTGTTCATTTTATTATCATTACTAGCAGAAATGCTGGTGTATGGGCAACTGTTTATATTAGTATTTACTTATAGTATTTATACCTAATTGAAAAATATTTTTAAAAAGTAAAATTTTCTTTTTTAAAACAAAACTGTTAAGTACTGCATGGGAAAAGTGTTTGGATTGTACTGATAAAAATAAGTTTTTCAAGTATTCTTTTTTGTTCTTACTATATTTACAAATTACTTTGATAAAGATATAATCAAACACATACATATACTTTTATTAGAAGTTATTTTCTTGTTGTGAGAAGAATGTTTACAGTTGTGTTTTCTAATAAAGAAATGCTTTGTTGCACAAGTTATTTTTCTGATTATCTGGATCTTGAATACCTAAAGTATGAAATTATTTTATGTATATTTGTTTGTGGTGCCATTTAGTAGATGATGTAACATTGAATTTATTTTGGTCACATACACAGATAGATACATATACACATTCTTCTTCCATTACAGTAGGATAAGTAAGCTATTTCTTGAAGGTTTCTTTTATCAATATTATTTTATGGTACTGTTAAGAACATTTACTTTTGTAGTAAAAATTTTATCAAAGACTATTTGTATGTATTTTTCACAGTAAATTGTGAATATTTTACATGTCTGTTGATGGTATGGTAATTTAAATAGTAAATCAGTAAGTACCACATTGTGATTGATAAAGTGGCAGAATACAAATCCAACAACAAATGTGTTTTAAGTTTAAACAATCAAGTGTCAAAAGAATGACAGTTGATTGGCTGTAGCAGAATGTTGCTGCTGACATTTTACAGGTATAGTGGAAACTTACATTGTTTCAGTAAAAACATGAACTTTTAATGTGACAAATGGAGAAAAATTATTAGCAGCAACAAAATTTATTTCAAAGAAATCGACAAAGTTGTAAAAGAATTTCCAGTTGGCTAAAAAACTGGAACTTTTGATAGTTATTGGAAACTCTAGTACTTTCAATTTTAAGCCACTAATATTTAGTATTTCTAGTTTTCTAGTTGCTATTATGGATGAAATTTACACACCACTATTAAAGACATTGTTTTACAGTAACTGTTGTGGATATGTTATACACTGCTATTTAAATTACTACTTTATATGCTACTGTTGAGGGCATTGCTTTACAGTAACTGTTGTGGATATTTTATACACTGCTGTTTAAATTAATATGTTTTATGGTACTGTTAAGGACATTGTTTTACAGTAACTGTTGTAGATATAAGTACAGAAATCAATGATCTCTTCTACTTACAGCTGTAGAGAAGTTTATATTTGCATGCTAAGTCTTGCCAAACTTTGTACATGGAGGTGTAAAACAAAGTAATTGTGTTTTATATGTGCGTTTTAAAATTACTGTATCAGTTCCACAAAATTCCACTCTAGATAATCATCTTATTAATTAAACTGTATTTGAGTCCAAAACAGTTGTTTGAACAACATTTTCACTTACCCTATCTTTTCAAGGGAAATGTCATAATCATGGGAACTTTCCACCTTCAAAAGCTTGAAAACCACGTGGGGGAATTTCTAACCTTCTGATTGGTTATGAACACGTCAGAGAGCGTAGTAGGTGTATTTAATCAAATATTTGCAAAAGTGGAAGAAGTAGGCAGGGCCATTGTATTTAATTTGATAAATATTGTGATATATCAGCAAATCAAAAAGAAAGAAGGTCCTTATTTTGTATTTTAACTTGTCAATAGCAGCAGTTTGAGTTTTAATTCATAGAAAACTAAAGAGTTTGTATTTTGACAACACAAACATCTAAACTAAACCAAAGGTATATTTGACATACCATATGACACCATATATCAATATTTGAGGTTTGTTGTTTTTTTTATAACTTGAAAAATTAATTAATGTATAATATTATAATTTGATACTAAACTTACTGGCATACATTCATAATTTAGTAGTTCAATAAAAGGTTGAATGTAAGTCTAAAAATGTGATGACTTGCTTTTACCCCTTGGTGTGGATTCTTGTGCCTGGCGAGGGTACCTCCCAGGAAAGGTTCTGTACTTTCTGTTTACTTCCTATGCAATTTAAATGTCCACCCAAGTGTTTGCCATGCATGGTAACCTGTGAAGGGGAGGAGAGGATCCTAATTGTTAAGGGTTTCAACCGTGGCAAGCCACTTTGGCCTTGAATTCCTATACACAGATGGCCTTGGGGTGGCCCTCCTACAGTCAGTCAGCTGGTCCACTTAGGCTATGGTTGACCAAGTACTAGTGTTGAATGTTCTCAGTGGTTGTTGTGGACATTGTGTCTGATACTTTGTGTTTGGGTATAGTGCTCACAAAACCCTGGCATTGTAATGCATCTCCTCATAGGGCTTCATGGTAGACAGAGTTAGTAGGCATAGAAATATTTTTTCTTTATCATAGATCCCTAAACTCCAAATAAAACTAAAATAATAAAAAACTGACTAAGTAAACGACCATATCTTGAAAATTCTGCACAGCAATATTCGACACCTGTACCTCATCTTCTGATATTACATTCATTACTAGACAAATCTGTAAGGCAAGTGTCTCTTTTCTTTTTATTCAGGAGAAGCTTGCTGGCTCTCCTAAGTGAGTAAAAAAGCTATGTTCTTAGGACATCTTGGTGGAAATGTCCACTCCAAAACAGAGTGAACTTCTCTTGTATTCAAAGTCCACTGGGGATATATTCATTGAGGTTACTCCCCAAGCTACTTTGAATTTGTCCCAAGGAGTTATTGTTGAGAAGGATTTGAAGAACATTCCAAAGTCAGAGATCTTCATTGGTTTCTCTGCCCAAGGTGTTTTTGCAGTAAAACATATCTCCACTCATAAAGATGAAATTGTGATGCCAATCAATGTTCTAATTTTGATGCTTACATCACCGTGTCCACCTGACACCATCAGAGCAGGTTATCTAAATTGCAAGGTGCAGCTATATATTCCAAACCCTTGGATGTTTCCAATGTCAGTAGTTTGGTCACATGAAGACATCATGTTATGGTTCCTTGATGTGTACTCATTGCAGTGGCAAGGACCATGCTACCAGCAAGTACAAAATGGACCCTCATTGTGCCAATTGTTATGGCTCTCACCCCTGTTACTTTTGTTCTTGCCCTAGGTGGGTGGAGGAAAAAGAGGTACAGAGTTTGAAAACATTTCTTACCCTAACATTCAAAAGTTAGGGTAGCCTTGTTAGAAGTAACTTGGGATAATATTAATTTTATTTCATCAATTACATTTTCATGTCACGAGTACCAAAAGGTTGGGAACCCCTGATCTAGGATGTATGCTGCTGCACTCCATTCCACTGTTATAGTGGGAGTGCAGAGAGATCTCACCATATCTCTGACAGAGTAGTCTTCAAACCACATGAAGAAGCTTTTGCCCTCCATAGTTAAGAGAGTTTGGAAATCAACATCTATCCCACCATTTCATCCAGTTCCTGGATCCACTTCCTTTGGCTACAGCTTCTGACATTTCCTCAGGTTCATCTTCATCCCCAAGATGCAGAAAGATCATTCATTCATGCCCTCAGTCACTGGAATTTTCATTTAAAAACAGAGACCTGCCCACTCGACCCAAGGCAGGATTCATGGAGGTCGGTAGACTTTCTAATAAAAAGAAATAACATGGTCAAAAATAGAAAGGCTTTCTGTCCAGTTCTCCTTTATGTAAGTAAAAATGGCCACTTTAATACAGTGGAACTATCAAGGTTTCCATTCTAATTTGGATGACATCAAAGTGCTGATTGATTCTTACCATTCCTGGGTGTCTTTCCTTACAGGAAACATTTCTGAAACCTGCTTGCTGATAAGGTCATCTTTCAGCAGTTTTCTTTGTACAGAAATAATAGGTTGTGTGATGGAGAGGTGGCACTGCTAGTTGATCAGCATGTACCCACCCTATCTTTGCCACTCGATATACCCTTGAAGGCTGTAGTTATCCGTGTTTCCTTGGGTCTTACCATCACTACTTGTTCTCTCTGTTTCTTGAAGGAAACCTATGATTGGTCAGACCTTGTTGCTCTCATTAAACATTTGCCAGCTCCATTCTTAATCCTGAGAGACTAGTGGGTATAATCTCCTGGGGTGGTGCTGATATTGATGGCAGGAATTGCTCTGTAGAGTGTATACTCTTGGATCATACCCTTTCTCTCTTCAATACTCCTACGTATATTTATTTTCGTGCACCTATTCAGTATCTTACTGCTGTTCATCTCTCTATCTGCTCCCCTTCATGTTTCTCTTGGGGGGTTGGCAAGAATCATTTTCCTGTCATATTGAGGGAGACTGATCATGGTCGATGCCACCTGGTTCGTGTACCATGGTGGAAGCTGGACCAAATCAACTGGCCCTCTTTCACTACTCTCTCAGAACTTGATCCTGCTGATGTCTGTAAACCATTGATAGGCCACTATGTGGTAGCAATAACTGACATTATTGTCCAAGCAGCTGCTTGTTCTATTCCTGAAACTTTGGCATGTTTTCCATGTATTATTGTCCATATTGGAATCCTGCCTACCATATGGCATAAAAGGCTCAAAAACAGGCCTGGGATAGCTTTCATAGATATCCTACACTATCGAACTACATCGTGTTCCAGCAGAATCTTGGACCTGCTCGGCAGGTAAGACATCAAAGCCAGAAGGAATCTTGTATTACATTCACAACTAGCATCTCTTCTACCACCATTTCCAAAGTCAAATGGGACAAAATACTTTCAGCAAAACCTTTTCTTGTGCATCTAGCACTTCTGCTTCATCCACCATCTTAGCCATCAAGATTTGGGCATCTCAGTCACCTCTTTTCCTTTCGGGTTGATTGTCTCTATGACTATAATTGTCCCTTCACACTGATAGAACTCAATCTTGTTCTTCATCAGTGTGGCAGTATATCAGTTGGAAGTGGCAAGAGAATGTTTGTCCTGATATTTACTGCCATGCTATTCTCCTCCCTTTTACTAAGTGTGGGAAGATTCCTTCAAATTACTGTCTGATTGCTTTGACAAGCTGTCTTTGTAAGATCTTGGAGAGGATGTTTAATGCTTGTGTTGTTTGGTTTCTCGAATGAAACAATCTCTTCTCACCCACCCAGTGTAAGTTCTGACAACAGCACTCCACTGTGGACCATTTGACTTAAAACGTTAACCAGGGAAACCTTCCTCAAGTGCCAACATCTTGTTTCTGTATTTTTTACCTTGAGAAAGTTTATAATACAGTATGGAGGTATGGCATCTCATGAGACCTTCACTCACACAGGTTGTGTGGCCATTTGCTCATTATTATTGAACATTTTTTTAATGGACCAGCAATTCCAACTTCATGAGAGCTCAACACTTTCAAGCTCTTTCCCAGAGGAACTTGGAGTCCCTCAGGGCTGTGTCTTGTGTGTCACACTTTTCATTATAAAGATTAATGCCATTAGTGGACAGTTCCCCTTCTACATTTGCAAGTGGTCACTATTTCAATGACTTCCACATCTCATGTCAGTCATCAAGCATGGGGTTTATTGAGCAGCAGCTACTGACTGCTCTCAAGTATTTACTGAAGTGGACCACAGCAAATGTTTTTACCTTTTCTCACTATAGAACTGTTTGCATGCACTTCTACTTCCAACGAGGTATTCACCCCTGATCTCGAGCTCTGTTATGCTTCCCACTATAATTGAGACAAAGTTCTTGTGACTTATCTTTGACTGTAAGCTGATCTTTATTCCACACATCAAGCTATCAAACAACTGCATGTAAAGTGTACAAGGGTGCTGAACATCCTCTATGTTTTCTCTTTCATTCATTGGGAGAGGATCAGTGTTCTGTTTTAAAAATCTGTTATGCCCTCACTTGATTGAATCTGGTCTATGGCTTTGCCAGGACCTCATCCTTGAAGGTATTGGACCATGTTTACCATCAGCAGCTTTCTGCCCTTCTCCATTCAGAATTTTGTACGCTGAGTCTCGTGAAACTTCTATACACCTCTGCCATTTGTAACTGTCTTTACTGTATGTAGCAAAACTACTATTCTTATCACAGCATCTCACCTAGGACTGTGTTTTCCTTCCTCAGTGAGTCATGCATTTTCAATCTTGTATTCTTATCACAGCATCTCACCTGGGACTGTGTTTTCCTTCCTCAGTGAGTCATGCATTTTCAATCTTGTACTCTTATCACAGCATCTCACCTGGGACTGTGTTTTCCTTCCTCAGTGAGCCATGCATTTTCAATCTTGTATTCTTATCACAGCATCTCACCTGGGACTGTGTTTTCCTTCTTCAGTGAGCCATGCATTTTCAAACTTCTATTCTTATCACAGCATCTCACCTGGGACTGTGTTTTCCTTCCTCAGTGAGCCATGCATTTTCAATCTTGTATTCTTATCACAGCATCTCACCTGGGACTGTGTTTTCCTTCTTCAGTGAGCCATGCATTTTCAAACTTCTATTCTTATCACAGCAACTTGAACAACACTTTAGAGTGGTAGTTCCTAAGTTATATCCAACTCAACTAGCTACTGCCACAGACTTCCATGCATCACTTCCACAACTTAAACTGTGTGAATAATTTTAAATTGTAACAATATACTTCAATTGCTTTATTTATAAACATTTGCAGACCAACAAAATTCTTCCTTTGGTTGATAATTACTATCTGATGTATTACAATATAAAGTTTAGTTTAAATATTCACATATAATAATGTCATTATTGACATCAGTGTCAGCTACTTATCACACAGGAGGCCTGTACCAGTGTGACCTTTTTTTAGAAAGAATTTTAAGTATTGTGTTAAACTGTTCCAAATGTGCAGGGTTTTTTTCTTTTACATTTTTTTGTTTTTCTGATACTATTAAATCTGTGATCTGTAATTTAATTCTTTTGATAACAACAGTTGATACATTTTACAGTTTAGATTGAATGTTGCTTATAAAGATACCATGTATATACAACTTGTGTTTCTACAGTTTAGATTGAATGTTGCTCATAAAGATATCACTCAAGTGTAACTTCTATTTTCAGCTCATTTCCTGATTTCTCTGTGGGCATGTTCGTACTTCTTGCACAGTCATCAGTCGTGACCAGATAAAAAAACTTGGAAGGGGCTGATTGTCTTGGATGAGCTACTAAAATAACATAAAAGAATAATAAAGAAAATTTTGCAAACCCACTTCATTAGAAAACAGTTTTTATAAAAGTTTCATCTTCCCATATTTTTTATTTGTCAATAAATTCATTGAAGACCAGTGCCATCTAGTGAAATACTTTTCATGTGTATAAAATCATCTAAAGTTTTATGGCTTGGGCGAGAAGTGGGTTTATATAGTGGCAAGATTTAAAAGTATAGTTCTCCAGTACTTGTTTTATTTGCAGAATGAGTATTAGAAAATTAAATGTTTGGTTCTGTTTTTTTCAGTAAACTATAAAAGCCGTTTGTAACCTCTGTTTTGACAGCTTAAATGGTTCTGAAGTTTTTGAATGAATGTTGTTGAGTGAATTGCAAGAAAATCTTTGATATTGTGTTAATTGTTCATGATTAATTAACTTAGAAGCTTGAATCTGGAACTGGAAACATCTATCATAAAGTTTAAAGCATATGACCAATAATAGCTTGTAGTCACTGTCTGATATTTCTATGTGAGGAACAGGAAAATAAATGTTGGCATACCAAGTGTTTTAAATTACTAATACAAGAACATGTGAAACTAGGTAGATACTTGAATATTTAGGGGGTAAAAAATGGGTAACTGAATTTATTTAACATATTTTTTTAAAATAATTGTATGATTTGTAAATATTTTCAAATCTTTTTTTACATATCATGATACCTGGTGGGGAGTTACATAATTTTGTAATGCTTCACAACATATATAAAGTAACAGTTTTTTATTAATTTATTATTCAAGCAATTTACCTTCATAGATTAAAACTAACAAGCAACCTAGTAATGAGTACAGCTATTTCTGTATTCTGTTCTTTCATTATTTCAATATCCTTGCTTTCAGTGACATTTTTGTCCATAATCCCATTAATATCTGATGAAATTTAGTTAACTTACATGATATTTTATAGCAGATAGTGTATATTTGTTATTCTAATATTTTATATTACAGCTGTTTTAAGGATTGGTAGATGAAGCAAAAAATCATGGCTTTGGATATTTTTATATTGACCTCCAGTTTCCATTGTTTCAGTATTTTAAAACTGTTCTTGCAGAGGGTTATGATTACTTATAGTGTATTTATTATTAAATCTTACATTGTAGTTCTAGCATATAGATTAAGTATAATGTATTTTATTAAGCAGGCATTTTTTTCCAGTCATTGTCAAAGTTTATAAATAAGTTCTCATGTGCTTCAAAATATCCTGTTCTTTAACACATTAACTGACAACTGGTTTCCATGAATTGCCAAAAGAGCTACCAGTGGATCAAAACTTTTTTATGTATATTTCGTAATTTATGGTAGTCATAATTCCTTGTTATTCTGTTCTTGTATATAAGATTTAAATATTTCTGCTTACAGTATTTGTCCCCTTTTCTCTCTTTGAATAAATTATAAGAGACAAGTTACCATTTATGACTTAACAGTATATTTTAAGGTATAAGGGAGTAAAAACACAAAATGTATTTCTTCCTTTATTTATGTTTGTATGCACTATGATTCTGTTCAAAACAAGACACAAGAAGAGTTTCTCCCTGGTATGTTTTAAAGCTTTAAACATTTAGAGCTGCTCTTTTCAGTTATTCCTTATTTGTATGTCTTCACGATAACTTGTGTTTCCCAACTTTTGCTATCCTTTTCAGTGAGGTAGTGTTCTGTCCTTTGATCTCTGACTGTGCTCCTCTCTCTTCCCACAGAAATGTCTTCTTGATCTTTCCCTGTCAGTAGTGACAAAAGTATCGACCCTCTCAAAACTGTTCACATTCATTTCTTCCCTTGTGTGGTGTTTATTATAAAGTATAGACTTACTCTTAATGTTCCAAGGAGAAGCTCAAGTGCTGCCTTTTTATGCAGTTTGGGAGTCTAGTCTAGAGATGAGTAATAGGTTGGTATCTGGTCTGAAGCATCCATTTTGTGTAAAGATGAGTAATAGGACAGCCATCTGGTGTGAAGCATCCTCTTTGTGTAGAGGCAAGTAATACGATGGCCATCTGGTGTGAAGCATCCTCTTTGTGTAGAGGCAAGTAATAGGATGGCCATCTGGTGTGAAGCATCCTCTTTGTGTAGAGGCAAGTAATAGGATGGCCATCTAGTCTGAAGCATCCACTTTGTGTAGAGGCTAATAATAGGATGGCCTTCTGGTCTGAAGCATCCACTTTGTGTAGAGGCGAATAATAGGATGGCCATCTACTCTGAAACATCCATTCCTTTTGCTGTAGTTAATTACACAATTTTTTTTTCTCATTGTGGTTCTTGTTTTTGAGTTTAGAATTATGACTAGATTCTGTAGTCAACATTAAAAGCTCATGTTTTGTAAGGTCCTACTTATGTAAGCTTTTTTTTTTCGTCAGTAGATATCTTGCAAGAGTGTTAGATGTATAAAACTTAATTACGTACAAGGTACATTTTTCATTTAGCAATCAATCCATTAGACTCAGTACAGTTGATTCAGTATGAGCTATCCCTGTAAGAATATATGTGTTCTTCCTTTATAAATGTAACTTCAGGTATAACCTTCAACTGCAAATAGCATAAAAAAATTTGCTTCATACTTGTATTTCTTGTTTTGTGTATACTGTCCCAGTATAGTCCTTCAAATGAACTCAGCTTTTGTCAATGACTGCCTTCTATAGTGCACATCTTGAAGTTTTGGGTCTCAAGTTTCATCAATGGTCCTAGTTTGAATAGTCCATCACTATCATCATAAACTTCATTATTAACAAAATGCATGAGTTCAGGGCCTGGCATGGCCAAGCATGTTAAGGCGTGTGACTCGTAATCTGAAGGTTGCGGGTTTGCATCCCCGTCACGCCAAACATGCTCATCCTTTAAGCCGTGGGGGCATTATAATGTGACGGTCATTCCCACTATTCGTTGGTAAAAGAGTAGCCTAAGAGTTGGTGGTGGATGGTGATGACTAGCTGCCTTCCCTCTAGTCTTACACTACTAAATTAGGGACGGCTAGCACAGATAGCCCTCGAGTAGCTTTGTGTGAAATTAAAAACAAACAAACAAGCATGAGTTCAGATTTATTTCTTGGCATTGTATTTTGAATTAATTTATTTCCACATATTTGACTTTGAGACTACTAGCTAGAAAATTCAGGCTGTTTATTCAATCCCATGATTATCAGAATTCCTAATAGCTGCACTATACATTTCTTGGTTGCCACAATTTCACTTCAAAATATATAGTTATAGGCATTTGCCCTACTTACAGTTGTTGAAACCTATTGGTCTTTCTGACATATAATTCTAAGAAAGCATCATTCACTAATAATTTGTATATATCAGTTGGTAGCACATCCTTACATCCAACTGTCATAAAGTAGGGTATGTTCTCTGAAGCTACACAAACTAAGTGTTGGATAGACTGACTTCTATCAATATCTCTTCAGGCTGTAACAGCAGTGTTGCTGTTTGTAGTACTTAAAACTCTTTGTGTTTCATTCAAAGGAGCACCTTACTTGTTTTTATCATCTGCAACATTATCTGTTTCTCAAGCATCTGTGTCTAATTCTTCTTAAATTTTGGATGAATTTTGCTTTGTTATCCCTACTTTTCTTTGAAGAGGAGTTCTGATCTGACATGGATATTCCATAAAATATAACTATCCATTTTGTAACATAACTACCTAAAATTATATAACTTCAATTAATAACAACAATCTTGTTAAGATCAGTAGATGTGCTTTTCTATGTATAACAAAACATCAGTTCACAAATAAAAAGAAATATACATGTGTATACACATCAATATGTATGCATATTTTCAAGCATGTGAGTAAGGTAATTTAACAAAAAAAAAAAAAAGCCCTAATCACATGTGGTTCATTTACTCTGGCAAAAATAAACGTATTGCCAAATTAGCCACCTGTGTATCACACAGACATGGATCATTTGGTATTACAAATAATCTAACATTCACATGTGTCATGTTTTACATTATTAGTACCTAAAACATTATGCCAACCTCTCTATAACATGAAACAAGTGGTAAAGGGCAGTGTTTGGAAGCTATGGGGAGAACCAGAGTTTGCCTATGGCAGTTCATGTGTTAATATACATTGGGTCTATTTTCATACAAGCTGATAGTCATGATGTGTCTTACTTTGGAATTAACCCCCTAACCACAAAAAGATATATACCCTTTCCTCACTAGAAGTTAAGACAAATTGATATTTGTGGTTTTAATGTATTGGTGATTTCAAAGTGATGTGTAAGAGAGGTCTTTTTAATTAAAAGGAACGCTTATCCCTGTACCACGGTGAGTTCAACTTTAGTTTTCAAAGAAATGTTGACATGTTTGCTTGAAACAGTTGTACAATAAATCATTCTTAACTATGGCTTAACCAGCCTTTTCAGTTTTAGTGTTTTTTGTTGGCTGAATCACTTGTTTTTTTATCTTTTAAAATTGTAAGGATTCAGTGGGTTTATAATAAAATCATCTAATGTAGTGCTGTTTCTTTGTTTTGTGTACTATAATATCTCATTGAACAAATAATCTTCCAGAAGTTACCAGAGTTCTAGATGGAATCATTTAAAACAAATCTACAAAAGAAAAAGCTTTATGAATGGAGCAGGTTGTGTGAAAACACCAGTTATGAAACAACCTGTTTCCTTTAGTTATGTGTATTATAATACTATTGTGAAGTTTGCACCAATTTTGTGTTGAAGAAGAATTTTACTTACGGAAATATTAATTACAAAGCTTTTGATTCTGTTAATCATAAAAACATGTTTTTTCTTACTTTCACAAATCCACGATGATATTGCTGTTGTTTATAGTAAGCCAAATCTAATTAATGAAGCCTTATATTAAAGTTTGGTGTTGAAAAGTACTTAAATATTAATTAACATAATCCACTTATATTAAAGTGTTCCTGTAAGGGGAGAAAACTTACTTTGATAAAGCTGTTGAAGTAAAATGTTTTAAAATTATATTTTAGAATCTAGAAATATGCCTTACAATATTGGTTTTGATTTACACCTACTTCAGTATAATACGGTGTTTCATTCAGTGCTGCTCTTGAAGACTAATGTGGACGTAGAATTTGAGTAAGTTGCTGTTGTCTGAATACAGAAAGAATGAAGTAGATACTGGACATACAGACTAGCTCAAAGTATAATGTTGAGACAAGAATAAGGTAAGTGAAAATCTAGGAACATGGTACAAGTAGACAAATCATTTGTCTTTGGCAAGATGCCCCTGCAAATTGGAATTTCAGCTTTATGGACAGATGGTTAATCTGTTTCTTTAAAGCAAGTGAATCTATAATTAACTAAAACCCTGGCTTAGATAAGGGATTGATGCTTAATCTTTGTTGTTTTACCAGGAAAAAGAATCCTTGCCTTGATGCTAATGTGATTTTCCACCATGCTGAAGATTTAAGTATTCATTTTACTTAATATGAGCTCTTGTACTTCTGTTCTTTGGGTAAGGCAAGTGACTTATCCAGTTGGTCAGTCTAATAGTCATTTTAACACATGAATTATGTAGATGTTTATCTTCCATTGTCAAGTTATTAAATGCATGTTCCTTTCTATCCAAGTGTATATTATAGGTTTGGAATGAAGGGAAGAAGTGATTATAGCTTTTGTCTGAGGATAAATTGAGATACAAAAGGAAGTATTATTGGTGCCAAGTGTCAGTACAAGGTGTGGTTGATATCTATGATTTCTTCCTTAACAATAGGTTACGTTGACAGGTCAAAACATGCAATTTTATGGTTGTAGGCCCTTTGAGAGCTTAGAGAATGTTGGTGAAAGGAACAGTACAATACTACTCAACTATCAGACCACACACATTTTGGTTGACTAACTTAAATACTCCATAACTGGTGGTGGTATGATTTTGTTGACACTATCTTCTAAGAGGTAGGTGTAGGCCACAGAAGCCTCCAAGCATTTAAAACTTCCCAAAATTATGTAAAACCATTTTTTATCACACCCCTGAGTTTTAGCTTAGTACAAAAATCACAACTCCTGTAGAAGTAAACACCATTTTATTTTCAAAACACCTTAACTGTGCAGCCTGTACAAAATAAGTTATATCAATACTTAAAGAAAATGCTTTGTAATATAAGAGGAATGTTAAATTCATCCACCTGCCAACCAGAAGTAGGCTGAAGGCTACATTGAAGATAAAGGTCATACTTGTGTATCTAAGTTATATGTATATAGTTAAGTGGGTTTCCTTCAACCTGAAAACACATTATAAATGGTTTTTTTGTTTTGTTTTTTAAACTAATACAGAACACAGTTGACAAAAATAATTTTACATATTTTAAATGTTACAGGAACAGCCTAAATAATGAACGTTGGAAGACTAGGATTTCTTTGTAAATAAACTAATGTCTGAAAATGTTTGTTCATTAACAACAAAAAATAAAATTGAACACCAGTACAACACATTTATATATTAATTCAAACTCTAAAAGGGATAAACACAGTGTAACTGTTTTATCTGCTACACAAAAACAACTTAAATGCACTCCTATCACAATTAGGAAATGTTTGTTACCATACATTTACTGTAACCTAGTGATGGTAGTAAAATTTATCAGTATGTTTTAGTCATGTACCATCCATTTCTCTGATCATCAGTGAAATTTATATTCATCCATATGTAATAAATAAAACATAAGTTTTATCTTCCCTTTCACACAGAATTTTATGAACACTATATTTAAACACTGCAAATAGGCATGGCCCTAGAATGCAAAATAGAACACCCCTGTTGGTTTTTGAGTGCAACATTAACAAACAGACTAGGAAGCAACAAGATTAAAGGACTACATCTTTATGATAAGGGAAGGGGTCACTAAGTATCATTATTAATTTGAATATTTACCACAAACTAGTCAAAATCATCAGTAGTTCAGAGTACATAAACACAAGTGTGCCCTGAACCATGATCAAAGAAAATCTATGCAAATAATCACCAACAAACATTTGAAGTTACCAAGACTTAATTTGATAAATACTTGTAAATCTATCCTTTGTTTTCCACCATTAAATGATACATGTTTAGGGTATATACACGATTTCACGGAGAAGACATTTATATTAATGATTTTGCAAGAACCACATGGATAATTTGACACCTGAGTAAACATAATGGGTAGGTATGTTAGTATCATGAAATGAAAATCAATTTATCTTTCTCTACACTGACTAATGGAATATTAAACAACTACAGTTCTAAAAATATATATATTTTTGGTATAATGCTGTTTTGATGGTTAATTTTCAATGTTTCTCATTTCAACTTGTTGCTTTATTTCTGTTCTGATCAACTCTTAAGAGCCACCAGTAAATTAAGCTTATTACATATTTTATGATAGCTCTTAAAAGACTTTCATAATACTATTAAACATGTACAAATATTTAAAGTTTATAAACTCTCTTGCTATAGGGAGGTCAAATGGCATGTCACAACTTAGTTTTTACATTAAGTTTAAACTCCTTTATTACCAACATATAAAAATAAATATGGTTATTTAAATTTTCAACTTCCTCTTTAAAATGTTATGATTTAACACACTGTCTTATTTTAAATCATCCTTAATGACCCATATTTAACTTATTACTAAAACAAAGTCTCCAGTCTTTTTGTTTATAAATTAAAAAGTCACATCCATCCTGCCGTACCTAACCTGTTGCAGCTACTCTCTTGCACATTCTTGAACATTTTTCTCTGTTTGCTATTATATAATTTCTAACCAATAAAACATTTTATTTTCTGTTAATTCAGATACAAATTGAAAGTTTCTATCCACAATTTCAGATAAAGGACTCACAGTAAAGCATTTTGTCTTTGTTAGAAACCAGTTAAATTATAATAGTCACAGGATATTGTTTGCTTTGTAAATTATTGTATTGTCTGCATATTTAAAATAAATACTGAGTATTGTCGCTGGGCTGATTGTAATGTAAAAATTACAAAGTAAATACGTACATAAAGTGTAACTACATTCACTGTGATGTACAGATTGTAAAGTTAAATAAAAACACGTGGAAACTTACAAACCTTAAGCTAGTTCTTAGGTTAAATAATTTAAATTTTTGTTGCCATCTACAGTCTGAAAAAGGTTACTTAGATATAGTTTGTATTTTTGTGATTACAAGCTAGGGTAGAGGAAACAGCAGATTGTAGAGGTTGTACAAATGAAGTTGATCACTGGTTAAAATTTCTCACTATTTTCACAAACAAAATCTTTACTATAGATTTTGTAAAGATACAACTTTTATTATCAGTACATATGAACAAGCTAGGTATCAAAACATGGTTAGTAAACCAAATTTTAATAAGTTCCAAGTTCTTAAGTATTTAAAAAATCTTGAATCTCCACTTACATGAGAATTGCAACAGTTGCACTCTAGGTCTTCCATAATTTATTTATGGAAAGCTTTTTTATATATAATCAATTTTATTTGGTTACAGAACAAGTGGAAAAACCAGATTTATCTGCCATGTCACCTACTATGTCCTCTCTTTCTCTAACTGAATAGTTCTGACACTTTATAATCAACAAAGAGACAACGTTTTAATCTGCAAATGATGTGTTGTTTTCTGTAATGGATATTCTCCATTTTGTTGTTCAATTTCAAATTTTTTCTCACAGGAATTATGTCACCTATTTTAGGTAGATTAATAACGACTCTTGTTGCAGAGTTAGGAAGCCAGACAAATTATGACAGTTGACAGGACATTGGTACTTCAGTATTATTATGATGTGTTCTCAGGTACTTTATTTAATTCAACAAAAAAGGCAACCCACAAAGTGCTACACTTTGTGTTTTTTTACTTATTATTATAAAACTAAAAGTTAAGAATTAAAAACATTATACAAGATTCACTAGGATAATGAAAGTATAAATTATTCACAAGGTACGCTTCTGTTACAGGATTATTAATTATATATGGTTCATAGGGTCACAAACTCTAGCATTGGCCAAGCCGATAGCAAGAGAGTAGGAAACAAAAACATATGGTTAGAAGGTCAGTCAAGATGAGAGCCTGTCTCAAAAGAATATTTAACTTGTCATACTTGACAACCATTCCAATTTGTAATAATAATAAAAGCTTACAGAATCTGATATCAAATGGCTGAAAATTGGATTTGTAGATTTAAAGAATAAAAGTATACAACATACTGATGACATAATTCACACACGTGTGGTTTTGTTCTTGAATTGCAAATCTATTTCACAGCAGTACTGTGATTTTAAATAGTAAAATACAATTATAATTCTGCTAAGAAACAGATTAAGTATATGCTTTGACATTTGATTCAGTTCAAAAACTAACACAGAAATGGAGCTTCTACACAAAAGAACAAACATCAAATGATATGTTCTGTTTTGGCGAGATGATTGGTCAACTGAAACACCAGAAGTCACAGCTGTGTGTTCACTCCTGTTGGCTTAGATTTTAAAAAAATTAATTAGTTAGATAGTAGCAGAAAAAAAGTAAAATGATATAAAATATTCAACTCCAAATGCTGTTTATTCATGACTATAGATTACCTTTTTTTTATAAATACGACAAAATTTACTACAGCACAAGCAAAACAATAGTGTATCATCATTTTGACATGGAATTTCCTTCTACCATGACTAGTTGTAAGTTATACAACACAGTTTGAAACAAGTCTCATCTGATACTGCTCTACTCCTCCTTTTCATTCTTTTTTTTTTCACCTTGTTCAAACTCTCATTAATTTTCTATTTACATTTTACAATCTATACAAGTTATAGTGGGTAGGAACCCACTAGGCATGACTCAAAAGGCACAACACCAGTTACCCTTATCTTTAACATATACAATGTAGACAGTCTTTGATTCCTTACACACTTGGTGAAACCAGTAGCTAACCTCACCTTTAATGCCACAGACTAGTATATAAAGTTGGAGCTGGTTGAGGAGCACCTAAGCTCGAGGGACCTGAATTTATATGCTCTGCACATGGATTTTGAATGTTACCCATCATATTCCAAGCCTGGCCTTGCAGCTGTAGTGATGCCATCTGGTTTTGAATCTGTAAAATTGTAGTGGTAAGCATTTTGCTTTAAAACCAGGGATGGTGAGAAATTTGGATTATTTTTGCCAAAGACACACACACTTCAAAAACAAAAGTTTAAAATCTTTACAAAACCCCAACTAACATATGTAATAAAAAACTTCAATTCTGCAGTTGCTCAAAATGTTATGCTAGAAAACAGCATCAGATATTTAACAATCTCCAAGTTAACAGTTACAAACAGAACAATAACCAACAAAAGCTGTAACAACAAACACCATTGGTCATTAACAGAAAACATGAATTACTTAACAATGACTTGGTGTTTACAGTCCACAAACAAAATAATAACCAACAAACATAACTAGTCATTAATAGATACTTGTAGTTCAGAAAACAAACAATGACCAAGTTTACAGTTATAAACAGAAGTTGTAATGAAGGATGGAGAACACTAACAGCACTGTGACAGTAAATCTTCACAAGCCAGCAGTCAAGTCACTTGGGTGACTGAAATGAAACATACAACTATGCATGAAGAACACAAATCCAACAGCCAAGTCTTGTCCATAAGATTCAGATTACATTTTCTTTATGAACCCCATGTCAGAATTCATTCACACTTTCAGTAATAAAGCTGCTATAGTGTCTGAGAAAAAACAAAAAACTTACTCATGAGGAAATATCTAGTTCATTAAATGTTAGGCTTAACCTGCAGATGACCTACAAAAGTCAAAACGTTGTTTTCTACTTTATCTTGATTAAAGTTTTAATACTCATACCAGCTGCCTTTAGAATACATTTAGGCTTAACAGAATATTACAGTGAACACAAAACTTAGAGTAATTTCCTTTATCACACAGACAATCTTGAGTACTACAAGTGTCCATTCTTCCTGTCTAATGGTAAAATTCTTGAAAAGGTTAAAACATTTTACACTGAGTATATTATCACTAAAATGCCAAATGCAGATTTAAAAAAACATCAATTTTGAAAATATTAGTTTTTAATTAATTTCTCTGAAACATTTACATTACAATCAATGTGAAGTTGAAATTCAATTTTCAAATAGGTTTAATTACAACTTTTCTACATATGTAATCAATATTAGTTAATAAGGTATAATGACACACAGAGTTAATCATACTTTATAAAAACAATTTTCCATCAACCATGGAAATTATTCTCCAATTACCAGCCAGGATCACACACTACTACAAAGGACAATGAAGTAACCTTGCACCTTGTATATTGAACAACCTTCCAAAAGGTCATTCATGAGAAATGGCTTCTAGAACAATGCTTAAGAAAAATAAAAATGTAAAAAGTCCATTGCAGCTATAAAGGGAGACTTAACACACAGGCATTGCTATGATTCAAGATTCTTCAGCCAAATTTACTTAGAAAACAATTGTTAATTTCCAGGTGTATTTTTGAGGTTGTAGGCCTTTGTCGAAGTCTCATTTATTACTTTGTTAATTGAATTTAGAGTTTACCAGTTTTGTCTTTTTTATTAAAGTGGCAGGGGGTCCAAAGGTTCTCTTTGTTATTATTTATAGTTCTCACTTATCCAGATTGGGCTTGAGTGTGGTTTTGAAGTCTACTACTATCTAGCCTAGTAATGATGATTGTTACATAAATAAATTTATTTCAGACAAGTCGCCAACTTATTGTGTTACGTAATACTATTTCTTACAGCTGGAAATTTTAATTTAGAAGTTAATTAATTCTCCAATTCTTCTATTTGGTCTCTTTGTTATTATTTATAGTTCTTAATTATCCAGATTGGACTGGAGAGTGGTTTTGGAGTCTGCCACTATCCAACTTTTTCATCTTTCCAATTGCACTCACATGGTTGTGCCTAGCTTTTCTGTAAGTGCACGAACTGTTGTGCAAGGGTCTGTCTCAACTGCTTCCATTAAGGTGTTTTCATCTAAGGATGACTTCCTTCCACGACCTTCAAGACTTTCTTCTCCAGGTTGAAGCCTTTGGAATCAATGCTGAACTGTACGTTCAGTAACAGATCTGTGACCGAATGCTTGGTTGATGTTCTGTGTAGTTTCATTAGCTTTTTGTCCAAGTCTGAAGTCGTAGAGGAAAATGAGATGAAATTCCTTGTCCATGCTGCCTTAGAGATTGCAAAACTTACTGAGCAGAGTTGAAACAGCAGACAATTAAGACACCTTGTAAACAACAAATGCTGGATTAAACCAAGGATAAGTTACTCAATATGCAGTTTCTAAAATGTCATCATGAGAACTCTGATTTATTTCTGGACAACCTAATGTTTAAAGCATGTGTTTCTTCATGCTTAACTTGCAATACTACTATGAAGTGTACTTCCATTTCATCTTTTCTTGTTAGTTTCATTTGTTTTTTTATCCACAGTTTTATCTAACCTTTCTCTGAATTACATATCCATCTTATTTAATGCATTTTTTGTTTCATTTATATTTTCCATGCAATAAAAATTATTTGTTGTAGCTTCTCAAAACTCAACTTAAATGAATTACCAAGTCGATATCTGCATACAACTGTTATCTTTTAAAATATGTAGGTCACAAGAAAGTTTTCCCTTTTAATTTCATTTTAGTGATTTTAAAACTTAAGCTTTGTCAGTCAACTTTGTGTTTTTGTAGGTAAACTTCAGTTATATTATATTGTTACTAGTTAATATTTACTTGAAAGAATTGTGTCACATTACTCTCAAAAGTAAATAAGAAAGTCATTATAAAAACCAACTTGGCCAAGTCTAGATGTTCCTTGAACAGGATTAGACAGGCCTCTATTCCAGACAGCTCCACCTTGTGGACCAATCCCCAAAGAACCAAAAGGGTTAGTTGAATGCACAGTCTGTAAATGAAAATACAAGTATTTATACATGAGTAAATTGCAAACTGAAAAAACTGCTTCCTCAAAAAACTATGGAAATGGTACATTCAAATTCAAAAGTTACATTTTTCAAACCTTAAGTAGAAATACTAAAGAAAAAGCACATATATTGCTAAAACACCTTAAACAACAAGATAAAGTAATTAAAGACTACAATTAAAATGAGGTATGGGTAATAGATTTAGACAAAAAGGTAAATGTAAATAAATTAACAAGTAGAACATTGAGATACAATGTAAATAATACAGTTAATAAAGTGCTAAAATTAGAAATACAGACAATAAAACATATATAAGTACTACACTCAAAATACACCAAGAATAATTTAAAATATATATTTTCATGTTGAAACTTGACATTATTTACGTGCTCTTTAAGATAATAGCAATGGAATAACTATTGATTATAATACCAACCAAACATGAAACTTTTAACAACAAACTACTAAACCAAAAATAATGAATTTGAAATTTTAAATCTAAAGTAAATAATGAACAAAAATTCAGACATCTTTACCAGTTTTAATGAATGATATTTAAAACAAGTGATCATTAGGGACGAAAGGAGAATTTCTGAACAGATACAATAAACAAGTATCTGAACAACCAAACCAGCCCAATAATGTGTATATCTAGCTATCCTCATTATTTTCACACAGAGGAAAATGTGTTATAAACTACTAATACATAGGTTTTAGGATAAATATTTCAAGTCCCACAACTCTCTCTCTAAACCAATGCATAAAAATATTTAGTGAAAAGAAAAGTATACTAAACATGAACCAAAACAGCAAGAAACTTTTATTGAAGTTTAGTCAAAAGATAGGTTTACACAACCTACACAAAATGCATTTTAATATATTCAAAGCCTTTATCAGCATGTCTTCAGTATTCACAGAAACATTTTTGAAAGGCTAATGATTTATAATATTCTTATGTAAATATTTCAAAAACTGTAGTTTCCATGTTATGTTGAGCAACTTCATAAGTTGTTTTTACTTTCAGGAGTTATACGTTCCAGCCAAGAGTACAAGAGAAGCCATTTAATAACAACTTAGAATAATGTGGTAAAAATACTCTGCAACCAGAAGTCAGCATTAATCATTCTTATATTTAGGCTCAAGATTTTGTTTTCAAATTTTCTACTTTTAAATTACAATGTATAATTTTATTTCCCTACAAAGTTCTTGTCACTTCTTACAATCTGAGGTTACCTTAGTGAAAACGAATTTTTAATGTCAATATATTTAAAAAATGTCACTTGTCTTTTCACTAGCAACAATGTAATATATATTTTTACTGACGAAGTTAATAACTTCATAAAGATAATGGTTTCTTAAAATACACATACATTTTACATGTAAAATACCAATTTGCTGCTAACACTCACTATAGCTTTCTACACTTTTATAAAATGAAACAAAAGAGCTGAAGATGGTGTTTTAGTTACTAACTAAAATATTCTTCTTTTAACAATTTCAAAATATTGGATTCAACTCAAAAATACTTACTATCTACACTTTCTCTTAAATAACACTTGTTTTAGAGAAGTATTCTTACCTGTGGTAAACAATTATTCTGAAGTGGAAATCCTATCATTGTATTAGATGTACTCAAAACTCTACCAGATGGAATACCTCCCATCATAGTATTAGTTTGATACATGGGTGGCAGTGCATACATGCCTCCAGTGGGGAAAAAAAGAATTATTTTAAAACCATGTAAAAATACAGGCACTGTATATAAAAACAATGTTTACTGTACTTATGCACTCTCTGTAGGAAAAAAAGTAAAGTTACATAAATGTTTAAAAACTAACATTTATTCTACACACATTCATTCTATGGGAAAAGCTTTAAGAACCATGTGCATGTACATCTTGTGTAAAAGAAAGACAGATTTAAGATTCAATAAAAAAATCTACACATACACATTTGTATTTACTGTACATTCAGACCCTGTCCTATTAAAAATAATATAAAAAATATAGATATATGCATTACACATGTAAATAATTAGTTTGTATGAAAAAATATGGTTGAATTTATTTGTATACTAACCTCTAGGTTTAAATTGTGCACAAATAACACTATGTCACTTACACACAAATATTCTGTACAACTACAGGATAGACTACCTGACATTCCAAAAGATGGCCAAGATCCATTTGTGGATCCTGATGTGTATAGTGACAGAATGGATTCTTTAGTAAGAATAATCTTGTCCCGAGGTTCAACTGGTGCTTCCTGACCGAAGAAGTCCTTTTCAGCTATTCCTGTAGACTGGACATTGTTTTTTGATTTGATGCAGCTGTTGTTGCACTCACCAAACAATCAAACAGATCATTAGCTGTATCTGTTTTAGGAACACCTGTCACAGAAATTATTTCTTTAGAAGCAAGAACAAAACATTCTAATAATTTATAATCCTTTCTCAGTTACTTTTAAAAAGATCTGCAAGTAGTGTCAACTCACCTAGGCCTAAGAGGTCATCTGAAGCTGTATCTGATTTAGGAACGTCTGTAATATAAAGGAAAATTTTAAGAACCAAAACCAAAAAATTCTTGTTTTTCACTTGCTTTACTAAGTTTCACAAATTACCAAGACATAAGAAGTTTGCTGAGAACTCTACTTTTCCTTTTTTATTTCACTAAATTTCACAACTTACCTAAACATAAGAGGTCCACTGAAGATTCTACTGTTGATGACTGCTGAGTTTGTGGCTTTGGTGAAGGGGTTGTCTTATGAGTAATGGCATTAATGTTTGTTGTACCATGTGGTCGTGGTACTGCTATAGGTTGTTGAAGCACCTATATAAATACAAAGAAACAAACACGCACTGAACACAACTAAACTGCAATTTTTTTTGCCATGACTATAAACAAGTTTACCATAATAGTATACTACTTCAGGTTGCTAATGGTGTTGACAAATGTGTCTGTAATATCAGGTTGCTATGACCACAGATAAACATACTGTAATATGCATACTCTTTCAGGTTGTAATAACCACTTAAGTGGTCCACAAAACAGACCCACAATATAGAGAGAAACACAAAACTTGAGACGATCAATACAGACCAGCAATATACACGTTTTAGGTGGTCTTAAAAATTCTAATGTAACTGAAATTGTATCATTTACAAGTGATACTTCTTGGAGATATGCAGAAATACAAGTTTTTCATGTTTGTTTGAGAAGTTCCCTGAATAGATGTTACAAAATAACAAATAAATATTATTGAAACAGAATTAGAGTTATTATTTTGACTTAAGTCCTACTGCTGATAAGAATATGATAAACTAAATTCAACTGGCATTCATAATGCTGATAAGAACACAAAACATATCAGTACACTATTTTTATAACTGCAGAATTCAAGCACTGAAATAAGTTGAATATTTTCCACTTCTTTTGAAGCAATCCTAACACTAAGTTAAGCACATATGACAGTAAGCTTACCAGGTTCTCAACATTTTCTACTGCTTTACTTTTGTGTTGCTTTCTATCAATCTTTTCTTCTTCTACTTTGTACTGCAAAGAGCGTAACCACACTTAGATTAATATTAAAAAGAATGTAAACAACTGCCCATTTGAAATGGTTAGTAATTTTTTTCCATCTATTTTAGTGTTGTTCTATCTGAGAATGCATAACTAATATATTGCAAGTGGTCACAATATGTACACTTTAAGCAATTCAACATAAAACCTTACATAAAAAATTAATTTTACATTCATGTGGTAAAGAAATAGTACATGCATTCAAGTTGTACTCTACTAGCAAGGAATCAATTATGGTATTCATCATGAATTAAATATGCACATCAATACAACATCCATTTAAGAATCTAATTAATTACCATGAAAACCAAGTAAGCTATAAAATAATTTATAAGTAATCAAAGTTCAAAAATTATTTTAAATATCTTTAAGTAGATACCACATAAAAGCAATTCCATGTTTACACTTCATCAAGTTGTAGGGGATTATAAGAGATTCAACTCAAAGTCTTAAGAATCTTTTCTATAATTATGTACAATGAAAATTTCAGAATACACTTTTAGAAGTAATTACAATTATTAAAGTCTCAAAATTTCCAAAAACATCACTATAATGTCACAAATTAATTAACATAAAACTCAGATCCATGTATTTATTCATGTGTAAGTGTTCAGAGTGAAAGTATATTGAAAAATACATTTATTTACAGGTCTATTAGCACAAACAACATTGAAATGAACACCAAAACAACTTGTTTTACAAAATGTATATGTCATTATTAAATAAACTTAACATCCATCTGGTGTACCTTTATACAAATTTCCTATTTATCATATCAGTCCACAGCTTTTAATAAAATTAATAGTCAATGAAATATATAGCAGTAAACATAGAAAAAGTTGAGTGTTGAAATAGTCACAGAACTCATTAATAACTAGCAATAAAACTATACAATCATCAGCTGTAATATAGAGGTAATTAGCCTATCATCACAGAAAATATCTCTAAGAAATGGGAGGAATGGATAAATCATATTAAAGTGTGTTCAAAAACTCACCACAAGTTTTGATACAGCGAGAGGAACCCATTCTTTAGCAATAAATCGTTTATGTTCATATTTATCACGTACAAATGTTTCCAGTAAACTGAATAAATACATTGAGGAATGGCAAAAAAAAGTCAGTAATGACATTTAAAAAGACTCAAAACCTGTTACATAAAATATAGAGATTTTATCACTTATTATGTTAAACACAGAATTGGAACTTGGCAATTACCCTATATAATTCTTTTGTGAAATGAAAAACAATGGCCTTAATGTTAAAATTAAAAATTATGAAACATCAATGAACACTAAACTTCTACAAATTTAACTACAAAACTTCTATTGAAGGATACGAGTCCGATCGAGGTCTGCTGAAGTTGTCTGGAAGGTTGGCTTCATAAATAGCTCTTGCTCTGCTATTGCCCATTTCTTGTAATAGCTGGAACAAAATAATGAAAATTAATTACAAATGCAATGGCAGAAGAAAACTAAAAGATGTTATTACAGCTTTAAAATGAGGTTTATAATTGTTTGTATCAGTTGAAATGAAGTACAAAAACTAGAACTTTAGAATGATACTTCTAGTTTCTTCTAACAGCTAAGTTGTGTAGTGAAAGAAGTGAAGAAAACTTTAAAAGAGTAATTCTAGTTACTTTAAAATCTTTAAAATGAAAGTAAGATTTAAACAAAAGCTTGAATACACTTTCTAATCAAACTGGGACTCTATTGAAACAGAGACTACAATATAATGAATTACTGAAATCTCATTAGATTTGAGGAATACTAATAATAGAAATTATTTTAAAATTCCAGGTTAGAAATCATTTATTAGTGGTAGACTTTTAAAGAATGTCTCTCTCTCACTTTCTATAAATAATGGATGAGTACCAGCCTTTTGGAATGTAGACGTAAAAAGTGTTAGTCAAGATAATGTCTACAGATATCTGAATACATTATGTTACAATGATTCTGAGTATGAAGATGAGTAATTAAAATGATAACTAATATACAACTCAAGTGGAACAGAATGTATTACAATTACTTTTGGGAAATGTATGTAACAGCACTTTATAATAAAAAAAATGTTCATACACTAAGATAATAATGGTGAATTCAGATTGAGGATTTAGAATTTCCAAAACAGAAATATTTCTTGTATGTAACAACAGTGGGAGAAAACAAAAAAAATATGGATCACCTTGTGGTTACAGAACCATCCATAAGAGTACCTGCAACAAATTACACAGAAACCATGGTAAGCAAAGTAAAACTTCTTGTGACAGGTGAAAATCTGCAAACACAAATGGCAGTGGTGAAAATGATCCACATGACCAGGTAATAATATATATCATAATTAAGATTTCCAACCAGGCATGAATTCATGAAAGATAAGGTTTTCAGTCACTCCTGCTGTTCAACCATTCACTATCTCATAGCAGCTGAAATATTAAGTATTCAGACTATTCTATACATAGACATGACAGTCAAGTTAACAGATGATGTACCTAGAGATTTCTGTGTTATCAGATGTTGAAAGGAATTATCTACTTCTTTCAATATACAAGTGACAGAAATGTATGCAGAGATTAGTGGTATGCTTTGGACATGACAACCACATCACAGGGTCTTTTCCAACAGAAACTATATTGCAGAACTACTGTCACAGTCATCAAGAATAGTATTAAAAGACCTGGACTGTGAAGCTTAAAGTTACTTTGATATCACATACACATATGTATCAAGATTACAATAGCAGGTTTCCAAGGTAAAAAGTTTTTACATATCATCTAATAACAAAGTGATATCAATAAGCAATTGTTTAAAAATATTAGTTGTTACCCAAAAGGATAATAATGAAATAATAATCATAGAAGGAATGGTTCAAAAAGTTTTCTATACCAAATGGTCAGAGAGTCAACGAGTGGTTTAGTGTGAACTACTTATGAGTATTTGGTTATAAGAGTTGAAGTAGAAGAACCATTTTAGGATGATTGACCATGGAAAAATTATGTCTAATGTTTTCTAACAGGTTTAGATATAAAAAAGGAAATTTTAGTTCCTCATTTTCAGAAAGTTAATCCATCGTTAATGAAATAGGATAATGTGTTAATAGGTGACATATGACAGATTTGGCAAATATATTTAATGGATTGCTCTTATCTCAATGTAAATATGTTTCTCAATGAGAAAAAAAACAAAGATAAAATGTGTTGATTTACAAAGAGCATAAAGAAAAAATTAAGGAATAACTTTAAAAGTTGGCAGATGGCATGATAGATTAATAAAGTAAAGACTTGGTTAATGTGGAAATTAGAATCAGCTGACTAATCAAGTTAAAACTAACAGTAAGAATTCTCTTGAACGCGTCAGAGATGAGTAGAATGTTAAAATGGAGATAGGGGGTTTATTAACCATTGATTGTGGCTGCTTTGAGCATACATAAATTTTTGTTGAACCATACACCATATATGGCACACTCACATTCAACTGTAAGAGGCAAACCATATCCTATATGGTGAATCAACAGTCAATGAGTTAAAGGATAATGATCCAGGTTTTTGTTTAAGATATGAAATAGGTGAGCTTTCAAATGTTTTCACAAAACACAAGGTTAGCTGTAGTTCTAACTCACATTGATATCAATATCTCAGTAATAAAACTGAAGGATGAAACACAGAGTCAAACATTGGTTTTTCTAAAGTTTCATAGTTTAAAGATAAAGGGTGCAAGTCTCTCTCTCTTGTTTCTGGTAGGACAATATATATAGTGAGTAAGTATCCAAGGGCTGGACTATTGCTAAAGAGCAAGTTCTTTTTTCTAATTTGGTGAAAAGAATAAAGCAAAGTCTAAACAGCTTGAAAAAAATACATTTCATTTTTCTCGACTCCACTTCCACTGTTAGGATAAAAAACATTCACCAAGTTAGGATAAACAAACAACTTTCATTGAGTTCAGATAAACAACAAAAGTTTCACCAAATTAGAAAAAACAAATTACTTGATATCCTCCACTGAGTACAAAGGCTGTAGCAAGAAGGGATAACAAATTACTTGATATCCTCAACTGAATACAAAGGCTGTAGCAAGAAGGGATAATTGCTTTACTTCTTGGTTTACTATTCTACATTTTAAAAAATGAATTTAATAATTTATTTCTAAACAGTAACAATCTATAAACATTTATATATAAAATATATAACTGAAATGTGACTGTATATCACAAAATACTAGTACACTGAAACATAACCAAGATAGGGAAAACAAAAAGCCAGTTTTACATTACTGGATATGTAACACGAGTGCACATGCACCATGTCAATGCAAGCTATGTAATGTTAGATAGGCATGAGTGGAAAGTCAGTATAATAAAAAATGATAAATATATAACATTATGAGACTAAAGCTACTAAACATTTGTATTTTTGTGTTATAATACATAGTCATTCTAGCATGATAAAAGTCAATTTATATTTATTTCATAATTTTTTATGATGGTTATGTGGTTGGTTAAGTGACAAACCCCACATAGTTAGAGTAGAAAAAATAAGAAAATATTATGTCTTACTGAAAACAAAAGTTTGAAATATATATTTAGGAGGTTTTAGAGGTTACACAAATAATATTTGAGATTTTTGGGATGAATAATTATTTTCTTAATCATAACATGAAATCACTTTGCACTCAGACGAGTAGTAGCAAAACAAACTATTTTCACAAACAAATACTTTGTCAAAATATTTCATTAAAAATCTGATTTTTGTGTACAAAATACTGTAACCTTCACTAAAAGTCTACCAAACTTTGTGAAGATACACATTCTGTATCAAAAGCTATAATGCAAATACTTAAAGTTTGTAAATGTTTAGACGAACACATGTACATTATATCAAGCCAGTAACGAAAAGGTTACAGTGCACTCATAGTATTAAACTCATATTTATAACTATAATTACACTGATAAAATATTGTATAATGACTTGGATCAAGTGGTACATTGGACAAACAAAAAACAAAATGATACATCTCATGCATATATTTTCTTGAATCAAGTAAAATCTTGAAATAAACAGAAACCTACATGCAACTATATGCAATTAAACATGTTTGAAGATTTCAGTAACACACACACAATTATAAATCAGAGCTTATATTTTACAGATATAAAATAAATTAAAACTTAATCAAAAAGAAAAAATAATTTTTTTTCTCTATCAACCAAATTTTCTTTATTAGGAAAAAAAAATAAAATTATAATGTTTACTTCAGTTAATAACTCCACCTTTTCTTTTGACACTTCAAGTCCAGAGAGACTTACCCCAACTTGTTCAGGAGTCCAAGTGTCTAGATTTACAGATTTAACCTTTGAGATATGTACACCAAGATTTCTGTGGATTCCAGCACATCGAATACAAAGGAACACTCCGAGATTCCAAGATGCCCATCGAGGTCCTACAGACCAATTAAAATTTATCTTACTAGAATATATAAAACAAATGCTACAATATATCAGATCATCCCATAACATTATGCCTGAAAATTGAATACAAAAAGTGCATAATCATTTATGTCTTTGTAGAAGGCTTTAATGATGAAAATATGTAGTAGGACATGTATAAAAATGTTCAGACAAATAAAACAAACTAACCCAAGTAAACTTTTTCAGATCATTAATCAAATAAAACCTTATGAAGATGGATGTGTCTAAGGAGCACAGTAGACATAGTGCTTTAGAAGTTTAAAAAAGTCAATAGTGCAGCAAAAACTACACAAAACATTCAAGGTGTTTATGGTGCGAAGTCTCAATAAAAGAAAGTGTCAAAGGTAGTTTCAGAAGTTCAGGTCAGGAAACTACAGCTTAAGTGATGCCCCACGTTTAGGTCATCCTGTTGAGTTTAATGATGACTTGCTGCTGGCTACACTTGATGAAGATTGTGCTGTAACAGTCAAAGAACTAGCACAGAAGCTTAATTTAACCCATTCAACAGTTCACCGTTATCTGCAACAGTTTGGGAAGGTGTAAAAACTTGGAAAATGCGTCTCCCATGATTTGACAGAAGCCAACCTTAGAACAAGAGTGGGAATTTGCACTTATCTGTACTCTCATGAACGTAACTCACCTTCTCTGGACAGTTTTGTGACTGGAGGTGAAAAATGGGTATTTTATAAAATTGTTAAGTGCTGCATACAATGGCTCAGTACAGATAAACTGGCTAAAGCACAGCCCAAAATGGACCTCCACCCTAGGAAAGTCTTGTTAAACATTTGGTGGAATATTGTTGGTGCAATCCACTTTGAGTTGCTGCCACTTAATGTAACAATTACATCAGACATCTACTGTCAACAGTTAGAGCACTTGAGTGTTGCACTGAGAAAAAAAAAAAAAAAGGCCTGCTTTGATCAATAGTAAAGGTGTTGTGTTACACCAGGATAATGCACAGCCCCATAAAGCAAGGATCACATCTGTAAAGATTGAAGAGCTAGACTGGGAAAACTTCCACATCCTTCTTATTCTACATATCTTACCCCATCTGATTATCATCTTTTCCAAAGTTTGCAGAACTATTTTGATGGAAAAAGAGCTTGGAACACATGAAGATGTCAAAATTACCATCTCTGCATTCTTTTCCTCCAAACACTAAAAATTTTATAGAAGTGACATTAAGAAGCTTGTGAATCATTGACAGGAAGTAATTTATAATAAAGGAACACACATTATTGTTTAAATAACATTAAAAGTGTTTGAAATCCTTTCTCTTTTTCTGAACCCAAAATCATACATTACTTAAGAGATGATCCAATATAATCTATATTCTTTTAACTTCCACAAACTTTGTTTAATACACTATAAACTATAAGCAAACACTTTTATTCTGTAATTACTTTGTAAAATAACATATTAGATCAAGTGCATCTGTTGTTCACCTCGATTAGGCAGTAATTTTCCAGATGGTTTATTCTGAGTGGTTGATATGATAGTGATGAAAGGATAACTGACCTGTCATCGGCTTATTTCTAAAAATTACTTCACCTAAAGTAGGCAAGAATTTATTTGAAAAACAAATGTTGGTTAGGTTACAGAAAGTAAAAGGTTGTTATTAATAGAGTTCAATAACTGGTCTATTCTTCAAAACAGAGCAGTTCATGAATTAGTGCTGGGACCATGGTTATTCCTCACTCACAATCACAATATTGAAAGTTGTGTAATCTGAAATTGGTTTGTTGAGGATTTAAAAATATTAGTTGTGGGTGAACAAATGGCATTTAAGTATGATTAACATTAAACATGTGGTTTACCATCAATAACACAGAAACAGAACTTACAGCATTGGCTAATATAACTAAGCCCTTAAGATAAAGTCCTACTGCAAGTAGAGCTATATTGTATAAATCACTAGTCACAATTCAACTGGCATATTATGTGTAGTTTTGGTTCTTTTACAGGACATTGAATTGTTGGAGATGGTTCATGTGAAAACTACTACGATAACCTACAGAAACAATGGGTTGTAATGTTGGTAGGACAAGTTCTTTTAAACTGTCAGGACTGATCTATATGAATGTCTCAAATTATTTACTGAAGCCTTCTTTAATTAAAGATCAGCTTTCAAAAGTGCTCAGATTATAGAATTTATATTTCATTTTCATCAAAACTTCTTATACTTGTACGTTTTTCTAATATCATTAATTAAAGATCAAACATCTCATTGAAGATTTTTTTTCCTTGAATGAATTCCATAATGCAAAACAACTTAGATAAAAATCCAAACAGGAAAACAGAAGATAAAAGGCAACTTAGAAACCAAAGAAAAAACTAATCCACATCCTTTCATCTGTTTGATTTTAAGCAAGACTTAAATTTATAAGATAAGGAATTTACTACAAATACTAAAACTATTCTGTAAAATGTAAGATATTATTACAAGTAGAAAGAATGGTTTCCCTTGGTATTTGTTTAAAACCTAGCAAACAAAAAATGTCTTGTTAGTGTCAGACGTGTTTGGTACATATACATTAACAACTGATAGCTTAAATGTAACAAATTACATTTATTTTTAAGCGTTTACTACTAGTACCAATAGTGAATATAAAAAAACAAAAATCAATTTAAAAACTAACAAATCAGTTGATACTCATCATACTCATAGTGGTAAAGCTTTAAGTTCAAAGCAAACAGGGTTATAATATAGATAACATAATTCTGGTATCCAGGCTATCAAAATGTTATTGTTTCACAGATTCTATGAATTGTAATTTAATAATAAGTACAAAACTACAAATACACAGCATGTACTGTATAAGTCATATAAATTTTACAGCTCAATGTCTAACCTATTCTTTCTGACTTTTTGAACTACAACGTACAAGTACATACTATTATTACACAGTCGTTAAATTATTTATATTACATTACCTTTTGCGTCACAATCAACGCAGTACTTATTGTCTTCTTCTCGTAAAAGTTGACACAATATTGTCTGGCATTTCTCCTGAATTTGCTTTTGCTTTTCCTTATCAGCTTTATTAGCCATTTTCTTACAAACGAACACGCAAACCGCCCTTTACACACACACCTCCCTTTGCAACTTCCGATATCATTTTTCCCCTTCACGTCATTTCCTATATTCTAAATATTACCGTTACCACTCATGTTTCTTATTGTAAAAAAGCAAAAAAAAATGAATAGTATTAATATTTATTTATTTACTATCTCTGAGTTGAAAATATTATATTAACTAGTTTATTCAACTGAAAATATCAGTTTAAAAAAATTTGTGGTACTAAGAGTAAGTGTGAAACTCATCACATTTCACTCATCACTGAGTCATATCAGTTTCGCGGAAATCCACTCCTTAACAGTAAACTTCACATCGTATAACACGAAGAGAGCACTGTTTTTCTCGAGTCATGTTATATAATAGTTACATAGTTAGGTTTGGTTCGAATTTCGCGCAAGGCTACACGAGGGTTATCTGCCCTAGCCGTCCTTAATTTAACAGTGTAAGACTAGAAGGAAGGCAGTTAATCACCACCCACCGCCGGCTCTTAGGCTACTTTTTTACCAACGAATAGTGGGATTTACTGTAACATTATAACGCCTCCACGGCTAAGGGGTGAGCATATTTGATGTGACGGGGACTCGAACCCGCGACCCTCAGATTACGAATCGAGTGTCTTAACCACCTGGCCATGCCGGGCAGCATAGTTAGGTCTCAAACGTTTCTGGAAAGAGCAATTGATTGTTTTCTTTACATAAATATGCTGACTTTGATCATCTCAAGTATTTCAAGGTTTTACTTAATCATAACCTACGTATATTAGTCAGTTACCAATATCTTAAGTATTGCTATCTATTAATGTTTGAATATTTGATATAGGCTTAACTATTAGATTAGAGTTTATAATCTGTAGGATTGTTGATAATGAGACAAAAACTAAAACAATAACAGTGAAACTTGTTAAAATCGTCATAGATATAAGTACAAATAATTATTGGTACAATTTCTGCTCTATATAGAAACAACTAATTCATTTGGAAGTAATTCGATCTTTGAACTATTCCATTTCCTACTGCTGTAACCTGTAAACCATCTTTTACTGTTATAATTTAAATGCGAGATAGAAGGACCTGCAAGTCTTAATGATGATACTAAGATCGGAATCTTTAATAAGATAAGCCGAGAACGTCTAGAAATCTAAAGGTGTGACAGAAAATGTTTTAGAACGGTTAAAGCTAGATTATATATACGACGTAGTTGGTTAAGAGTGATTTCAAGACAGACAGTGAACAAGTTAGAATGTTACTGTTAGCTACGGCAGTTACTTTGTGTAAGTTCTTTTATATTGCTTTAGTTAAAGTAATTCGTAATACACGTATACAGCAACTTACAACATTGTTCAAATTTGTAAGTGGAAATAAAAGTAATTTATTTTCGTTACGAGGACTGGTTGTTGAATTACTTTCACCAGCTAAATAAAAAATGTGCCAACGGAAAAATAACGTTACAACACCAGTGTTTTATTGCTACTAGTACTAGGTTCTCGTACTATTTATATCTTGAGAACACTGGTGTCCGTCGATAAGGATATCTGTCTCCTTCAGGTGATGCGTTTGAAAAGTTGCGCACACAAGCAAAGGGTCTGGCATGGCCAGATAGTTAAAACACTCGACTCGTAATCTGAGGGTCGCAGGTTCGAGTCCCCGTCACATCAAATATTGTCGCCACTTCTACCGTGGGGGCGTTATAATCTGACAGTCAATTCCACTATTCGTTGGTAAAAGAGTAGCCCAAGAGTTGGCGGTGGGTGGTGATGATTAGAAGCCTTCTTTCTAGTCTTACACTGCTAAATTAGGGACGGCTAGCGCTGATAGCCCTCGAGTAGCTTTGCGCGAAATTCAAAACAAACAAACCTTAACTGAGGATTGGTACTTTTCTTTGTTACAAAAAGAAGCGTTGCTGGATAACTGGATAATTATTGTCGTGGTACATATGATATATCGCACAGGAACTTTCAAATAAAACCATCTTGAAAAGCATATTTGTTTACGAAACAAAACTGAAAACTTTCCCTTTCAATATTTAAGGCCATCCAAACATTGATAATTAGAAAAATAAGTGATCAAACGATTGTAGAAAAAAATCTGACTTTTCCTCTTTATTTATATTAGCATTATTATCATTATTTCACAAACCTAGAGCGAAATCTTCTTTGTATTTTACACCAAAGCCTAGAAGCGTCGGGAATGTTCATGGCCTACCTAAAATCTGATTTACGTGGTCATAGCAACATAACAGATGCGATGCTGTTCTGAGTTCACGATGCGTATATAAACGAAACTTCATGCACAAAACCTTACGGTTCAGTAATTAATTGCTTTAAAGAACATAACACTAGATTTAAAATGATGTTCCAGACTATTTATTTTATTTCAAAAGTTTGCTTTTCTATTGGTAAAATTTTATATGCACTTAGTAGGAGTTGTGTCTTACTCCAGGCATATGTTTGTCCATTACTATGCCCTAAAAACCAAGAAACAAGAAAATTAAAAATTGAGTATTTAAAATCTACAAAGAAAAAAAGAACTAAGGCAGGTATTTGGTTTTAAGGAAAGGTATTTCACTTTCCCATCTGGGGTGTTCAGGGATAAAATGAACCCTCTTCACCCCGCTCGCGATTATTTTAAAGAGTCAAGAAATTAATTTTTCCAGTGGTGTCGGTAAAAAAGACAGTGAATGCCGACTACAAGATTTGGTAAATATCTGGTGGGCGTCGAGGCAGAGAGAAAGCCAAGGCCTTCAGTGAAGAAGGTGGTGACGTCAATGATGTCGAAAATGTCGACAGAGTCCGGACAAACCATTTAATCAAGAAATTAACGGGCCTTGGTAGCGTGGATAAATAAATCCAATGACTTGGCTAGGATGAACCAAATGAGCCAGTGATTTAGATGTTTTTAGAGAAAACCCACTTTCGCAGAACAGGCGCTAAAATTTACAGGTAGAGTTTGCAAAACTAAAGTAGGCAAACAAGGTTTGAGATCTACTGCTGACAGTTTACCCAAGCTGCAAATTCCTCTTATGACTCCACTACAACATCATTACGAGTAATACCTATTGTAGGCTGGGGTTGCACAGGGATTTAGCGTAAAACGAATAAAGTACTACAGACTTGACTTTTGTTGTGCTATGATATTTTCTAAATCCTTCACTTTCTGCTATCAAAATCTCTTGTGTTCTCCTAGCATTCAGATTAGTTGGGAAATACAACTTATATATTCATTCTATAGACCAGGGATGGGCAACTCCATGGCCACTAGCCACATGTGAGCAGTGGATAGCACAACTGTGGCCAGCTCAAATTTAGCAATTAACTTTTCCATCTTTTATTTTTTATCACAAATTGATAATCAGCAATTGCACTGCTTTACGTCACCACTAATGTCGCGCGCTTCATCACTGCCACAGACTTCGCCCATTTTGTAACGTCAGTCTGGTTTAGATGTTTGTTATCGAGTGTGTATTGTTTTGCATGCGCCTGCAAACATATTTTTATTGTGCAACCTTCAAGTGTTTAAATATATTTTGTTTTTAATTCCATAGTTTGATAAGTGGATAATTCGAAAACAAAAGAATCCAGATGATGGTGAACACTTAGAAAATAAAGATAATTTAATTGATTCTAGTATTACTGCCCGAAAGAGAATAGCGCATATACAACCTAAGCAACACTTTAACAATTTTCACAGCGAATTTGATTCAAAATTTTCAGTTGATTGCAAAAATCGTATGAATGAAATTAGCTGTCCGAAAGCTCAACTTCATGAACAAAAGAGAGGCCTAAAAAGATTTTTATCATCGATAGAGTAAGTTACGTTAGCTAGCTACAAAGTAGTTTGGATTTTAGCTCAAAAAAAGAAATCATTTTCTGATGCTGAACTAGTAAAAAAAATATTGATTGTGTTAATTGAAACTTTGTTGGAGAATTATGATTCAAAAATAAAGGATGATATTCTTCAAAAGGTAAATAATTTGCAATTAAGTCGAAGAACAACTGTCTGCAGAATGCTAGAGTTGGCGAAAGACATAGAAAGTCAGTTGCTTGAACAACTAAAAGACTGTTTGTATTTTTCTTTAGCACTAGATGAGTCAACAGATTTAGTTACACTGCACAAGTGAGGGAAGAAACGTTTGGCCTTTGTGGATTACGAGATCGAATGTGTGGAAAAAACATCTTTGAAAAATTTCTTGAAAAGTAAAAAAAAATCAATCTGGATTTTAAAAAACTGGTATTCGTTACAACAGACGGCGCTCCCGCCATGACTGGAGCGAAATTAGGATTTGTTTCTCTATTGAAGCAGCATATAATTGAAAATAACGTAAAGTTCACGCTGCCATCTTTCCATTGCATTTTGATCAGGAAAATTTATGTGCTCAGATGTATAAAAGTGATGAATTGAAAATTTTGATGGGCATTGTTGTAAAAATCGTGAATTATATTAGAAGTGAAAGCTCTCTCATCCATCGACAGTTTGTTAAGTCTTTGAAGAAAAGCAGTGACTGTACTTTTGATGATGGCCTGGCATGGCCAAGCGCGTAAGGCGTGCGACTCGTAATCTGAGGGTCGCGGGTTCGCGCCCGCGTCGCGCTAAACATGCTCGCCCTCCCAGCTGTGGGGGTGTATAATGTTACGGTCAATCCCACTATTCGTTGGTAAAAGAGTAGCCCAAGAGTTGGCAGTGGGTGGTGATGACTAGCTGCCTTCCCTCTAGTCTTACACTACGAAATTAGGGACGGCTAGCACAGATAGACCTCGAGTAGCTTTGTGCGAAAAACAAACAAACTTTTGATGATTTTACTGATTTTGCAAATTTAAGATGGTTAAATAGAGGAAAAGTCTTAGAATGATTTACTTCCTTATTTCTTCAAATAAAAGAGTATCTTGTTGAAAAAAGGCAAGATTGAAAATTTCCCTGAAATTGAAACTTTGTCATGGCAGTGTGATTTGCACTTTCTGTGCGACATGATGGTTCACTTGAATAATTTGAATACAAAACTTCAGGGAAGAGGTAAAATAATAAGCGAGCAATCGCACTCTATTCATGAATTTCAGTTAAAGCTAAATCTCCTTGCGAAACAATTACAAAAGAATGATTTGACACATTTTGCAAAGTTGAATAGTTTTCTAGAAAATAATAAGGACTATGATTTCTCTGATGCTAAAGATGACTTCTCTATAAACTGGATCAAAAATTTATCTCATAAATTTGAATCAAGTTTCTCCGATTTTAAAAATTTGAAATTAATATTTGAATTTTTGCATGATCCATTTCAATTTGACTTAGGAAATTTGAATAAGGAAATTACATCTTTTTTTGTCTTTGGATAATTGTGAATTTAAAGACGAGATGTTTACCCTGCAAAGTGTTGAACACATAAAAGGTAAACAAAAATGTTCTATCAGAGAGATATGGATCTCTAATCTGATGAATGAGAATCTTCCAAATTTAAATATAGTAATTTCAAAATTATTTTGCATATTTGGATCCACATGAATGTGTGAGTCAACATTTTCTACACTAGATTTTCTCAAGTCTAGATAGATATCTCGGCTTACTGACATAAATTTAGAGGCAGAGCTAAGATGCTCATTGAGCACAGATATTAAACCAAATTTCAGGAAACTTCTTGATGAAAACTCCCATCAATTTTCACATTGAAGGTTAGTTGAAATGCAGTTATTGTGATTATACTAACATCTTTTTTTTTCTTTTTTTGAATAGTGTGGCCAACGTTGTTTTCATTAGCCACAGTTGTGGCCACTATGAAAAATAAGCTGCCTACCCCTGCTTTAGGCCATTAATTGGAAACTGCCATGCAAAAGGTTCGCCATTTTGCTGTTATATATAATATGTTATTCGAGTCACTACTGTTCATCGTTACACGATAATCATAGTAAATTTTCCTATTGAGACGACTGTAGTAATATTTTCTATTGTTTCTTATACTAAGCTGAAATTGTGAGTGCATATTCAGTATTTATTATCGTTGCCTATAGTACTATTTTATGTATATTACTATTTTAAATAGTTGATATTAATTAAAGTAACTGTTGTGTATAATAAACTACTTACACTAAGTGTGTTGATTATTTTGCATGCAATATTTATATTGCCGTATTTCATCCAGCACACTTGTGTACTAGCTGTTGAAGAATATAAATGTGTCATTTAGGCCTAACAAGATAATCTTATCACTATGTCTGTTTAAGTTGCATTAATGGGTGTGTTATCATATAAAAGAGACATTATTCGGTGGTACTGTAGTGTACTGTCTTACGGGACATTTAGACTGCAGCTAAACAAATCTGAAAATATTTTGAATAATAGCATCATGTTAATGGCTAATATATTTCATTTTATTATTTATTAATAATCATCATATACAAACATATATACGCCATTTGTACACCCCCCGCTAGTACAGCGATATGTCTCCGGATTTACGACGCTACAATCAGGGTTTCGATTCCCCTCGGTGAGCTCAGCAGATAGCCCAATGTAGCTTTGTTATAAGAAAAAAACACACGCCATTTATATATATATATATATATACCAAAGGCCTGCATTTCGCAGTCCTCGCAAAGAGTGCTAACTTCGCCTTAATACTATTCCAGTATATAATGTACTAGTTTACCATTCAGAATAAGAATTATACGATGTATATACCATTTATATGATACTATTATTCAATATCTCTTCATGTTTTTCATATGATGATTATTAATAAATAATAAAATAAAATATATGCCATTAATGTGAAACTGTACTTCAAACTATTATTAAACGCTCATTATATTCTGACAAATATCTCCCTGACGGCCTCCAGCTGCAGCTTAACAAGTTACATTTTGAACTAATGTCATCAAATAGCCATTAGTTACAGTAAATCAACATGAACAGCGTATTCCAAACTTCCTCTGTTCACGGCGCTTTTTGTGTCTCGGCAATTTTTCGTTCACGGTTCCCTTAGGCAAAAAGAAAAACCTAACAGTTCCGTTTATTAAGTAGTTGGGTCCAAACAACTTAATATTTAATAAGTATTTATGTCCTAACAACTTAGTAACCGTTTGAAAGAATAATACACGTAAATTGAAAGTAAAAACAATATGTTTATTTCATTTTTAAATAACCACAATTACTAATGGGATGTATGCGCCTGTTAGGCACTGCACAGCTTCTCAAACCTTGGAATATGATTGGATACCGCCACCCTTACTTCCTGTTCCACATTGATTTTCGCGCGATATTTGTTTTTTATCACAGCAACCGCCGAAAACCCAGCTTCGCAGAGGTATGACGTCGCAAATGGAATTATGATTCGCTGAGCTTTAGCATTTAGCAGCGAATATTCATCTTTTACTGACATCCAAAACTCAGGTAGTTCCATTCTGCCAAATTTTATTTTTAAAGTCTTGTTACAATACAGCTCAGTAAAATTTTCTTCTTCTGCAGAGATAAATTGAGATAGGGCCTTAGCCTTGAATGGGTCTCAGATCCATGCAAACTTCTCCATAGCTTCTGGAAAGTAATTTTCAAACCAGTCACTGAGCTGTGTTAGGTGCCCCTTAAAAACATATTTTAGTTTGTGGGTCAAATCAACTTCATTGGATGTAACAAACTGTAGCAACAAGGGATTAGTTTGTGGGTCAAATCAACTTTATTGGATGTAACAAACTGCTGCAACAAGGGATTAGTTTGTGAGTCAAATCAACTTCATTGGATGTAACAAACTGTAGCAACAGGGGATTAGTTTGTGAGTCAAATCAACTTCATTGGATGTAACAAACTGCTGCACCAAGGGATTAGTTTGTGGGTCAAATCAACTTCATTGGATGTAACAAACTGCTGCACCAAGGGATTAGTTTGTGGGTCAAATCAACTTCATTGGATGTAACAAACTGTAGCAACAGGGGATTAATTTGTGGGACAAATCAACTTCATTGGATGTAACAAACTGTAGCAACAGGGGATTAGTTTGTGAGTCAAATCAACTTCATTGGATGTAACAAACTGCTGCACCAAGGGATTAGTTTGTGGGTCAAATCAACTTCATTGGATGTAACAAACTGCTGCACCAAGGGATTAGTTTGTGGGTCAAATCAACTTCATTGGATGTAACAAACTGTAGCAACAGGGGATTAATTTGTGGGTCAAATCAACTTCATTGGATGTAACAAACTGTAGCAACAGGGATTAGTTTGTGAGTCAAATCAACTTCATTGGATGTAACAAACTGCTGCACCAAGGGATTAGTTTGTGGGTCAAATCAACTTCATTGGATGTAACAAACTGCTGCAACAAGGGATTAGTTTGTGAGTCAAATCAACTTCATTGGATGTAACAAACTGCTGCACCAAGGGATTAGTTTGTTGGTCAAATCAACTTCGTTGGATGTAACAAACTGCTGCACCAAGGGATTAGTTTGCTGGTCAAATCAACTTCGTTGGATGTAACAAACTGCTGCAACAAGGGATTAGTTTGTGAGTCAAATCAACTTCATTGGATGTAACAAACTGCTGCAACAAGGGATTAGTTTGTGAGTCAAATCAACTTCATTGGATGTAACAAACTGCTGCACCAAGGGATTAGTTTGTTGGTCAAATCAACTTCGTTGGATGTAACAAACTGCTGCACCAAGGGATTAGTTTGCTGGTCAAATCAACTTCGTTGGATGTAACAAACTGCTGCAACAAGGGATTAGTTTGTGAGTCAAATCAACTTCATTGGATGTAACAAACTGCTGCAACAGGGGATTAGTTTGTGGGTCAAATCAACTTCATTGGATGTAGCAAACTGTAGCAACAGGGGATTAATTTGTGGGTCAAATCAACTTCATTGGATGTAACAAACTGTAGCAACAGGGGATTAGTTTGTGAGTCAAATCAACTTCATTGGATGTAACAAACTGCTGCACCAAGGGATTAGTTTGTTGGTCAAATCAACTTCGTTGGATGTAACAAACTGCTACAACAGGGGATTAGTTTGTGGGTCAAATCAACTTCATTGGATGTAACAAACTGCTGCACCAAGGGATTAGTTTGTTGGTCAAATCAACTTCGTTGGATGTAACAAACTGCTGCACCAAGGGATTAGTTTGTGAGTCAAATCAACTTCATTGGATGTAACAAACTGCTGCACCAAGGGATTAGTTTGTTGGTCAAATCAACTTCGTTGGATGTAACAAACTGCTGTTCCAAGGGATTAGTTTGTTGGTCAAATCAACTTCGTTGGATGTAACAAACTGCTGCAACAAGGGATTAGTTTGTGAGTCAAATCAACTTCATTGGATGTAACAAACTGCTGCACCAAGGGATTAGTTTGTGGGTCAAATCAACTTCATTGGATGTAACAAACTGTAGCAACAGGGGATTAATTTGTGGGTCAAATCAACTTCATTGGATGTAACAAACTGTAGCAACAGGGGATTAGTTTGTGAGTCAAATCAACTTCATTGGATGTAACAAACTGCTGCACCAAGGGATTAGTTTGTGGGTCAAATCAACTTCATTGGATGTAACAAACTGCTGCAACAAGGGATTAGTTTGTGAGTCAAATCAACTTCATTGGATGTAACAAACTGCTGCACCAAGGGATTAGTTTGTTGGTCAAATCAACTTCGTTGGATGTAACAAACTGCTACAACAGGGGATTAGTTTGTGGGTCAAATCAACTTCATTGGATGTAACAAACTGCTGCACCAAGGGATTAGTTTGTTGGTCAAATCAACTTCGTTGGATGTAACAAACTGCTGCACCAAGGGATTAGTTTGCTGGTCAAATCAACTTCGTTGGATGTAACAAACTGCTGCAACAAGGGATTAGTTTGTGAGTCAAATCAACTTCATTGGATGTAACAAACTGCTGCAACAGGGGATTAGTTTGTGGGTCAAATCAACTTCATTGGATGTAGCAAACTGTAGCAACAGGGGATTAATTTGTGGGTCAAATCAACTTCATTGGATGTAACAAACTGTAGCAACAGGGGATTAGTTTGTGAGTCAAATCAACTTCATTGGATGTAACAAACTGCTGCACCAAGGGATTAGTTTGTTGGTCAAATCAACTTCGTTGGATGTAACAAACTGCTACAACAGGGATTAGTTTGTGGGTCAAATCAACTTCATTGGATGTAACAAACTGCTGCACCAAGGGATTAGTTTGTTGGTCAAATCAACTTCGTTGGATGTAACAAACTGCTGCACCAAGGGATTAGTTTGTTGGTCAAATCAACTTCGTTGGATGTAACAAACTGCTGCAACAAGGGATTAGTTTGTGAGTCAAATCAACTTCATTGGATGTAACAAACTGCTGCAACAGGGGATTAGTTTGTGGGTCAAATCAACTTCATTGGATGTAGCAAACTGCTGCACCAAGGGATTAGTTTGTGGGTCAAATCAACTTCATTGGATGTAGCAAACTGTAGCAACAGGGGATTAATTTGTGGGTCAAATCAACTTCATTGGATGTAACAAACTGCTACAACAGGGGATTAGTTTGTGGGTCAAATCAACTTCATTGGATGTAACAAACTGCTGCACCAAGGGATTAGTTTGTTGGTCAAGTCATCTTCGTTGGATGTAACAAACTGCTGCAACAAGGGATTAGTTTGTGGGTCAAATCAACTTCATTGGATGTAGAAAACTGCTGCACCAAGGGATTAGTTTGTTGGTCAAATCAACTTCGTTGGATGTAACAAACTGCTGCACCAAGGGATTAGTTTGTGGGTCAAATCAACTTCATTGGATGTAACAAACTGCTGCAACAAGGGATTAGTTTGTGAGTCAAATCAACTTCATTGGATGTAACAAACTGCTGCACCAAGGGATTAGTTTGTTGGTCAAATCAACTTCGTTGGATGTAACAAACTGCTGCACCAAGGGATTAGTTTGCTGGTCAAATCAACTTCGTTGGATGTAACAAACTGCTGCAACAAGGGATTAGTTTGTGAGTCAAATCAACTTCATTGGATGTAACAAACTGCTGCAACAGGGGATTAGTTTGTGGGTCAAATCAACTTCATTGGATGTAGCAAACTGTAGCAACAGGGGATTAATTTGTGGGTCAAATCAACTTCATTGGATGTAACAAACTGTAGCAACAGGGGATTAGTTTGTGAGTCAAATCAACTTCATTGGATGTAACAAACTGCTGCACCAAGGGATTAGTTTGTTGGTCAAATCAACTTCGTTGGATGTAACAAACTGCTACAACAGGGGATTAGTTTGTGGGTCAAATCAACTTCATTGGATGTAACAAACTGCTGCACCAAGGGATTAGTTTGTTGGTCAAATCAACTTCGTTGGATGTAACAAACTGCTGCACCAAGGGATTAGTTTGTGAGTCAAATCAACTTCATTGGATGTAACAAACTGCTGCAACAGGGGATTAGTTTGTGGGTCAAATCAACTTCATTGGATGTAGCAAACTGCTGCACCAAGGGATTAGTTTGTTGGTCAAATCAACTTCGTGGGATGTAACAAACTGCTGTTCCAAGGGATTAGTTTGTTGGTCAAATCAACTTCGTTGGATGTAACAAACTGCTGCAACAAGGGATTAGTTTGTGAGTCAAATCAACTTCATTGGATGTAACAAACTGCTGCACCAAGGGATTAGTTTGTGGGTCAAATCAACTTCATTGGATGTAACAAACTGTAGCAACAGGGGATTAATTTGTGGGTCAAATCAACTTCATTGGATGTAACAAACTGTAGCAACAGGGGATTAGTTTGTGAGTCAAATCAACTTCATTGGATGTAACAAACTGCTGCACCAAGGGATTAGTTTGTGGGTCAAATCAATTTCATTGGATGTAACAAACTGCTGCAACAAGGGATTAGTTTGTGAGTCAAATCAACTTCATTGGATGTAACAAACTGCTGCACCAAGGGATTAGTTTGTTGGTCAAATCAACTTCGTTGGATGTAACAAACTGCTACAACAGGGGATTAGTTTGTGGGTCAAATCAACTTCATTGGATGTAACAAACTGCTGCACCAAGGGATTAGTTTGTTGGTCAAATCAACTTCGTTGGATGTAACAAACTGCTGCACCAAGGGATTAGTTTGCTGGTCAAATCAACTTCGTTGGATGTAACAAACTGCTGCAACAAGGGATTAGTTTGTGAGTCAAATCAACTTCATTGGATGTAACAAACTGCTGCAACAGGGGATTAGTTTGTGGGTCAAATCAACTTCATTGGATGTAGCAAACTGTAGCAACAGGGGATTAATTTGTGGGTCAAATCAACTTCATTGGATGTAACAAACTGTAGCAACAGGGGATTAGTTTGTGAGTCAAATCAACTTCATTGGATGTAACAAACTGCTGCACCAAGGGATTAGTTTGTTGGTCAAATCAACTTCGTTGGATGTAACAAACTGCTACAACAGGGGATTAGTTTGTTGGTCAAATCAACTTCGTTGGATGTAACAAACTGCTACAACAGGGGATTAGTTTGTGGGTCAAATCAACTTCATTGGATGTAACAAACTGCTGCACCAAGGGATTAGTTTGTTGGTCAAATCAACTTCGTTGGATGTAACAAACTGCTGCACCAAGGGATTAGTTTGTTGGTCAAATCAACTTCGTTGGATGTAACAAACTGCTGCAACAAGGGATTAGTTTGTGAGTCAAATCAACTTCATTGGATGTAACAAACTGCTGCACCAAGGGATTAGTTTGTTGGTCAAATCAACTTCGTTGGATGTAACAAACTGCTGCAACAAGGGATTAGTTTGTGAGTCAAATCAACTTCATTGGATGTAACAAACTGCTGCACCAAGGGATTAGTTTGTTGGTCAAATCAACTTCGTTGGATGTAACAAACTGCTGCAACAGGGGATTAGTTTGTTGGTCAAATCAACTTCATTGGATGTAACAAACTGCTGCAACAGGGGATTAGTTTGTGAGTCAAATCAACTTCATTGGATGTAACAAACTGCTGCACCAAGGGATTAGTTTGTGGGTCAAATCAACTTCATTGGATGTAACAAACTGTAGCAACAGGGGATTAATTTGTGGGTCAAATCAACTTCATTGGATGTAACAAACTGTAGCAACAGGGGATTAGTTTGTGAGTCAAATCAACTTCATTGGATGTAACAAACTGCTGCACCAAGGGATTAGTTTGTGGGTCAAATCAACTTCATTGGATGTAACAAACTGCTGCAACAAGGGATTAGTTTGTGAGTCAAATCAACTTCATTGGATGTAACAAACTGCTGCACCAAGGGATTAGTTTGTTGGTCAAATCAACTTCGTTGGATGTAACAAACTGCTACAACAGGGGATTAGTTTGTGGGTCAAATCAACTTCATTGGATGTAACAAACTGCTGCACCAAGGGATTAGTTTGTTGGTCAAATCAACTTCGTTGGATGTAACAAACTGCTGCACCAAGGGATTAGTTTGCTGGTCAAATCAACTTCGTTGGATGTAACAAACTGCTGCAACAAGGGATTAGTTTGTGAGTCAAATCAACTTCATTGGATGTAACAAACTGCTGCAACAGGGGATTAGTTTGTGGGTCAAATCAACTTCATTGGATGTAGCAAACTGTAGCAACAGGGGATTAATTTGTGGGTCAAATCAACTTCATTGGATGTAACAAACTGTAGCAACAGGGGATTAGTTTGTGAGTCAAATCAACTTCATTGGATGTAACAAACTGCTGCACCAAGGGATTAGTTTGTTGGTCAAATCAACTTCGTTGGATGTAACAAACTGCTACAACAGGGGATTAGTTTGTGGGTCAAATCAACTTCATTGGATGTAACAAACTGCTGCACCAAGGGATTAGTTTGGTGGTCAAATCAACTTCGTTGGATGTAACAAACTGCTGCACCAAGGGATTAGTTTGTTGGTCAAATCAACTTCGTTGGATGTAACAAACTGCTGCAACAAGGGATTAGTTTGTGAGTCAAATCAACTTCATTGGATGTAACAAACTGCTGCAACAGGGGATTAGTTTGTGGGTCAAATCAACTTCATTGGATGTAGCAAACTGCTGCACCAAGGGATTAGTTTGTGGGTCAAATCAACTTCATTGGATGTAGCAAACTGTAGCAACAGGGGATTAATTTGTGGGTCAAATCAACTTCATTGGATGTAACAAACTGCTACAACAGGGGATTAGTTTGTGGGTCAAATCAACTTCATTGGATGTAACAAACTGCTGCACCAAGGGATTAGTTTGTTGGTCAAGTCATCTTCGTTGGATGTAACAAACTGCTGCAACAAGGGATTAGTTTGTGGGTCAAATCAACTTCATTGGATGTAGAAAACTGCTGCACCAAGGGATTAGTTTGTTGGTCAAATCAACTTCGTTGGATGTAACAAACTGCTGCACCAAGGGATTAGTTTGTTGGTCAAATCAACTTCGTTGGATGTAACAAACTGCTGCAACAAGGGATTAGTTTGTGAGTCAAATCAACTTCATTGGATGTAACAAACTGCTGCACCAAGGGATTAGTTTGTTGGTCAAATCAACTTCGTTGGATGTAACAAACTGCTGCAACAGGGGATTAGTTTGTTGGTCAAATCAACTTCATTGGATGTAACAAACTGCTGCAACAGGGGATTAGTTTGTGGGTCAAATCAACTTCATTGGACGTAACAAACAGGAAAAACAGGGGATTAGTTTGTGGGTCAAATCAACTTCATTGGATGTAACAAACAGGAGAAAACAGGGGATTAGTTTGTGGGTCAAATCAACTTCATTGGACGTAACAAACAGGAAAAACAGGGGATTAGTTTGTGGGTCAAATCAACTTCATTGGATGTAACAAACAGGAGAAAACAGGGGATTAGTTTGTGGGTCAAATCAACTTCATTGGATGTAACAAACAGGAGAAAACAGGGGATTAGTTTGTGGGTCAAATCAACTTCATTGAATGTAACAAACAGGAGAAAACAGGGGATTAGTTTGTGAGGCAAATCAATTTCATTGGATGTAACAAACAGGAGAAAACAGGGGATTAGTTTGTGGGTCAAATCAACTTCATTGGATGTAACAAACAGGGGATTAGTTTGTGGGTCAAATCAACTTCATTGGATGTAACAAACAGGAAAAAACAGGGGATTAGTTTGTGGGTCAAATCAACTTCATTGGATGTAACAAACAGGAGAAAACAGTCTTTGTCACCATTTCCATTCATTTTTCTTCCCCATAGTAGTAACATTTTTCTGAAGGCTGAAACATTCTCTGCGAGTTTCAGAATGTGTGTGCTACTTCCCTGTAGGGAAAGAGTCAACACATTCAGTTTCTCAAAGAGTTGACACAGATATGCTAATTTTGACAAAAAATTAGTGTCCAAGAAGTTTTTAGTACATTCGTGTTTTTCTTCTTCAAAATATCGGTAGAGTTCCTGTCGTAATTCTAACACACGGAACAGTACATTCCCATGGGAGATCCATCGCAAACTACATTAGTACAACAAAGATGTGTGCTCAGATCCCATATCCTCACACAGTTTTTTAAAAATCTTTGCCTTCTGTAGCCGAGTTTTTATAAAGTTCACCACTTTCAACACACTTTCCAGGACTAGGTTCAGTGGAAGACTCAGATGCTTTGACGCAAGGGTTTCCCTGTGGAACATACAGAGGAGCACAGTGCATCAAAAGCTTTGCTTCCTATAAGTGCCTGCAATCCTCCGTAACAACCAGACCACCATCGGTACAGATGCCAGTGCACTTAGTCCAGTCTAAGTTATTTTCACACATAAAAGTGTCAAGGATCTCAAACAAGTCTTGAGCCTTTGTACCTGCAGTGACACTTTTACAAAAGGGAAGGTCTTCCACAATTTTGTCACCATCCATGAATCGTGTTTAGCAAATCAAATGAATATTCTTGTTTCTTTCCGTCACCTCATCTAGTTGTAACCCTAGTGTTTAACAAATCAAATAAACATTCTTGTTTCTATCCGTCACCTCATCTAGTTGTAACCCTAGTGTTTAACAAATCAAATAAACATTCTTGTTTCTATCCGTCACCTCATCTAGTTGTAACCCGAGTGTTTAACAAATCAAATAAACATTCTTGTTTCTATCCGTCACTTCATCTAGTTGTAACCCGAATTTCTTTCCTTTCATTTTTTTTTCAATTAACTGATCGTTAAGGTCTCCGGCCATATGTTGTATTCTATGACCAATAGTATTGTTGGATAAAAGCACCTTTGAAAGCAGTCTTCTGCAGATTCACCAACCATAATGTTGACCATATCCATTGCAGCCGGTAAAATCAGTTCTTATTCAAATGAATAACAACTGAATGAATGTTTTCCAAACCAATTGATTCTAAACGAAAAGTAGAGCTCTAGTGAATTTGACAAATGGAAGTTATTAGTGTCAATAAGTTAAAATGGCTTTGTAACCCTTGAGTTTGGAGAACACAGCTTATCCTTTGTGACTATTGTTGAAAACTGCTTGCTTGTTGAAAATTCCTGATCAGTCCTTCATGTTAACTGAAGGCCACCTAGTGTTGTATTGCAATTTAAGATTGTACCTATGGAACTCATAAGGTCCATAGGGGCAATTTTGAGTTACAGTTAGGGAATAGTTCTCTAATACAGCATAATATATGGACATGGATAGCACATATGTTAACAAAACATATGTTACTTCATGAGATTTCGTCATAATTGTTTTTTATTTATCCATTTCATATAGTTAGTTATGTGATCCTTAAATGTTGCGACTAGCCTTGAAAAAAGTGGATTTGTTTCAATATTCCATGATGATGAAAGTAATTATGTCTTTAGTATTCCTTATACATTTGGCTATGTATGTATGCATATGATAGTTGGCAACTCAAAATGTAATGTGACTAATGAATTTTGGCAAGAATCGCCAATGTAGCTATCATTAATGACCGTAATTAAAGAATTACTACAAACTCTTTAAAGACAGTGCTATTGTTTGACATATCATGGAAATTTTATCTTCAATTCAAGAATACAACCTAATGTAAAATTTATGGACTCTGCAACTGCGGAAATGTTTCTTGCTCATTAGCCAGTGCATTTCTAATTCACCAAGAGAAGAAAGTATTCAGTACAGCTATACACACTCCTGTGTATTGGATGAGATATATTTTATGATTTTCTGGTTTCAACTTTGATACTAAGGAACAATGTTTCTAAACCATATTATCCACATTTACCCCAACATCTACTTAACCATGAAAATTGATTCTCATCATTTTTAAGTTGTTCACATCATTAGAAGATCAACTGAATTTGACACTTACGTCCATAAGAAACCAACTTATAACAACATATAAACTGTAAGCGTGATCATTATCAACTAAAAATCTAAAAATGTATACTTCAAATTATATTTGACACCCAGCAGTTTTAATACTTAATTAAGACGAAAGTATGAGATTTTCATTAATGAAAATTGTTACTCAAAAAAAAAGTTTAAAAACACGAAACAACAAACAAACAAAACTTTATGACAACACTGTGCATTTTGTATTGAACAGGTAACAACAACATTGTTGGAATATGTAAATATTTCGTAAGAAGCACAACATTGGCTTCAACTCCATAAATAAAAACAAATGAAATATAAAAAGTGTCGCTGGAAAAAATTCAAAGAAATTATATCTGAAATTAAATATGCATATGAACAATTTTATTTAAGTGGAACTGGAAGAAAAACTAAAACAGAGATAAAAAAAAACATTTTATTAAATAACATGTTTGTGATATATGAATATACCATGTATGTCTATATTATTGTACTATCATAATATTTACTTTGTATATGCGCAACTTTTACATAACATGTGACTGAAAAAGCCATAAAGTTTATACCATTTTAGCCCCGCTTTTATCCCTTTGTTAACTACTAGGAAGTAATAGCTGTTCTGTCTATTGAAAGTTTTGCTTTAGTGTTATGTGTAGCACAAGAATGTTAACAGCAACGTTCTTCAGTTCAGGTGCTATCTTCAGGTTATGGCTTGAGTAAAAATGAGCAATCACTCCGTTAGCACCAGCAGTTCTGGGAAGATGTAATGTTTCTTGCAAAGTAATAAGTTAAATAGTCTGGTATACAAACTTGGCCTGATAAGCTAAAGATACAACATCCAGTATAAGCGACAGACTGGTGTTTAACAATAATAAGTAAACACACACTTTGTTTGTGAATTAATAAATATTATTTTTTACGTTACCTTGCGTTCAGTCTCTTTCTTTTTTAGACTCATTATTCTGACATTAGGTTTCATTCTAAACAAATATCCTGATCTAATATTTTGTTATTCTCTTGTGTTAGATCAGTTCAACTCTATTGTATCAACTAATCTATATTTTTGAAGATTTAAAATAAACTAAATACACCATATCCGAAAAAAAAACACATTGAAATTCTGTGAAGCGAGATTGATATGAATAGGAGAAAATTTACAGAAGTTATACTCATCAGAAAGTTAAACCACTTTTTTCTACAAATAATATTCTGTAACTTTTATATTTGCTTATTATAATAATACAAAGTTGGCAAACAATAATTTATATACATAATAAAGGGGAATACATAGAATACTGGCCTGTCAAAACATGTAGTAGATAAAAAAAATTCACTTCGTTATGTGAATCGTTATTTGTCATATTATTATTATAGGGTTCTTCCTTGCTCAAATATTTTTTTCATTTTTATGTGTTGTTATTGTTTTAACGTTGGTCTTTCGTTGATAATGTTCTTTTAACTTATTTGATAAAAACAATTTTAAGTCTGCTCCACAAAACAATCCACTTAACGACAGTAAATTACAGTTAAGAAGTCAGCATAAAAGAGCACACATAAAAGTTGCAACAGGTTTTAAATGAGACCAAAAGCTCGGGCGCTTTCGAATAATTCACAGTTGTTTTTCATCAGAATAAAGGAAGGTGAAGAATGGTTCATACTTCTTTTTCATCTCAGTAAAGGACAATGAAGAAGAATAATGAAATATTCGAAAGCGCTCGAGTTTTATATCTTTTTAAAGACGATAACAAACCACTTTATTTATTCCTCGACGTGTCTACAAACTGCTTCACTTGTATTTTGTTGAATGCATAAATTCTGAAATACGTTCAAGTGGAAATACCTCGCTAGTGATTCTATACTGACGTAAAAATAAACTTATTTGTACAATTTTACTTCTAATCGATGATGTAACTGAACATATGCGACAACTGACACTGATCTAAAACTGAAATTCTACTCTTAAATACAACCGTTTACTCGATACTCATTCATTATTCATAATTCACTGAAAGCAAATTGCTGATTCTATCTAGTACTTATTAGTCTTGTTTGTAGTTAAACACAAAGCTATATAAGGGGCTATCAGTGCACTGCTCACCACGAGTATCAAAACTCGGTGTTTTAGCATTGTAAGTCCTCAGATATACCGTTGTGTCACTGCGGACTTTTAGTTTTGTTTCTAGATACTTCGCAATTATTTAATGTTTGTGTCATCATCTAGATTCTAGAATGTTCTGGGCCTACTCCTACAAATTTGCTTGATCTTAACGTCATGCACCACTTAGCTAATATCTGAATTAAAACATTCAAAAGATAGCCCAAAACATCATTTTAGGTTTTGTTGTAAATAATTTATTGACATTTATGGTGGGCCTGGCATGGCCAAGCGCGTAAGGCGTGCGACTCGTAATCCGAGGGTCGCGGGTTCGCGCCCGCGTCGCGCTAAACATGCTCGCCCTCCCAGCCGTGGGGGCGTATAATGTGACCGTCAATCCCACTATTCGTTGGTAAAAGAGTAGCCCAAGAGTTGGCGGTGGGTGGTGATGACTAGCTGCCTTTCCTCTAGTCTTACACTGCTAAAGTAGGGACGGCTAGCACAGAAAACCCTCGAGTAGCTTTGTGCGAAATTCCAAAAAACAAACAAACAAAGACATTTATGTTAACTATTTATAATTCAATATGTGAACTGTCGAGAATGATCGTTCATTAAAATTATAATAATACATTGCCTGAAGATGGCTCTCTGCTATGGATGAAACAGGACAATGTTAATTTTAGAATTAAATTGCTGGGCTATTCACGATACTAAATTTAAATTAATTATGTTTTATGTAACGTGTTATGCAACACTTTTACGTAACGAAACTTATAAATGTATTCGTGACGATGCTTGAGAAAATGTAAAATTAAAAATTTATTATCAGATAGTCTGATGATAATAGTAACAATGTTTTAAAATATGTAACTAAAACATATTACAGTATATGTACTTTAAATATTCGATTTTTTAATACATTTTAGGAGTGATAAATTTCATAAAAAATATCGCGAGTAAACTGAAAAACATAATTATCAGTTTACTACTATAGAGCACCACTAGTGCTAGTATTAACGAATATTAATAATAGTACTGGTACTGCTTAATGACGACAGAGGGAGCAGCGGTCTTACTGTGATTGAATAAGGTATTGATATTGACATTAAGGCTAGGAAGTACTCAGTAGTGTTATAACTAACAAAAATTGATACTATTAAAGTAGTTCTAATAATTTAAAGTTAATTCATAAAACGAACGTGGTTTAAAAGATGTAGCAACCCATCGATTGTTTCTGTTTTAAACAATCAGCCAAAGACCTTAAATCTGAATTAAATGTTTTTACCTGTATATATTAAGCGTTTTAACTGACTGAAAAACTAAAGTATTAACAGCACACACCCCTCATCAAACTGTTACAGATGTTTGTAGGTATCAAAATAATTTTATCACATGTAAATTTAGAACTCAGCTTTCATAGTATATGTAATTATCTAAACCGTAAATACGTTCTTATCCTGACCTTACCAATCAACCACTTAAAATTTAAAAAAAACAATTTGACTGGTGGTTAGGATGCTTGACTTACAGTCTACAGCTCCAATTCCCCTTGTCAAACATAATAGCTGTTTTAGCAATGGGAATGTTATGACGTGATGGTCAATGTCACTACTTGATTAAGCCAAAAATTAGGGGTGGGTAGTATTTACTAGCTGCCTTTTCCCCAGTCTGTCACTTCAAAATTAGGAATTACTAGTGCTCTAAAGTTGATTTTTGGAAAAAATTAACAGTTTCCTGTAGGTTAACCAATTCTAAAACAATTTCAAATACCTGAACCAGTATGCACTTGTGTATACATTTTCATACTTCAGTGAAAAGAACTCCAAACCTTAAAATCTCTCAGTATAACTCAAGTATTTTAGACTTCTCAAGTATTATTGTAATAATCTGTTGGCTGAGTATGGGCAAATGGTTAGGCTATCAAGCTGTGGGTCAAAGGGTAGGAGGTTTGAGATGTCACTGTATCTGATGTCCTCTTTTAACTGCAGATGCATTATAGAAGTGTAAGTCGGTTTTATTGTTTGATTCAAAGAACCTGACAGAGCACTTATGAAAGTGATTGATGTTAACTTGCTGTCTTTCCTCTGATCAGTAGTTCAAAATTAAGGGCAGCTGTACTTGAACATTCAGAATCTTTAACTCTTTCTTTTAAACCCATGAGTTCAGGTTGAAAACTCCAACTCCTGTTAATCTGACTATATCTGTACTAAGAGATACCTTCGTACATTAATGGAAATGAGGCCTTATCAAAGCCTTATACAAAAGTGTAGTAACGGGATAGAAATCAGTTATCTTTTGTTACATCTCTACTTTCTTGCATAGATCAAAGTTAAGGTCTAAAGAAACATCTTTTATCATTTTTCTCTTGTCCTTGTCTCACAAATAATCACACACAGAATGATCTGTATAAAAATATTAACTTTTGAAACTGTTTTTATTTGCTGTTTGTTGGTTTAGTTAATAGATATTACAAACATACTTTGGTGTCAAGAGTTTATTAGTTGGTGTACATTAGAACATACATAATTTTGTTTTAGTACACAGTATTTTTTATTTATTTGTCACTCTAAAGCCCCTGGTGTGAATATCATTTTAAGGTCAATCTGTTCAAGATGTCCCAACTGTCCATACTCACACCCAAGTGCACCTGTCTTCCATATTTTGTTAGATTTCTTATTGAGACAACTGTCCATACTCACACCAAAGTTCACCTGTCTTCCATATTTTGTTAGATTTCTTATTGAGACAACTGTCCATACTCACACCAAAGTGCACTTGTCTTCCACATTTTGTTAGATTTCTTATTGAGACAACTGTCCATACTCACACCAAAGTGCACCTGTCTTCCATATTTTGTTAGATTTCTTATTGAGACAACTGTCCATACTCACACCAAAGTACACCTGTCTTCCATATTTTGTTAGATTTCTTATTGAGACAACTGTCCATACTCACACCAAAGTGCACTTGTCTTCCATATTTTGTTAGATTTCTTATTGAGACAACTGTCCATACTCGCACCAAAGTGCACCTGTCTTCCATATTCTGTCTTATTGAGACAACTGTCCATACTCACACCAAAGTGCACCTGTCTTTCATATTTTGTTAGATTTATTGAGACAACTGTCCATACTCACACCAAAGTGCACCTGTCTTCCATATTTTGTTAGATTTCTTATTGAGACAACTGTCCATACTCACACCAAAGTGCACCTGTTTTCCATATTTTGTTAGATTTCTTATTGAAACAACTGTCCATACTCGCACCAAAGTGCACCTGTCTTCCATATTCTGTCTTATTGAGACAACTGTCCATACTCACACCAAAGTGAATCTGTCTTCCATATTCTGTCTTATTGAGACATTCTCACTGTTTTAATTTCACTAGCAGAATGTTGACATAAATAATGAAACTTATCCAAGAAAGACATCTAAGTAACCCCACTAGATAATCTAACTCACAATGATAATGTATCTCAGGTTTCCACCCTAAAATTGATAACTTATTGTCACCATTCTTTCTGACATCAAGCCAATTTTCAGTCCTTTTTTAAACATTTTCTCTATTGCCTACAGCATTAAACATACTAATTAATCATTTGTGTAGTACTTTATCAAAGGATTCCAGACTTTCAAAATCAGCTATGGGTACTTGAACAAAAGTAAAAATATTCTCAGAATTTCTTAACAAAAGATTTCTTAAAATGGATTCTTAACATCACCACAAGTCAAACTAATAAGGTTTTCTAGTTCTTGTGTAAACCCTTTTTGAAAATTGGAATTTCGTTAGACATCTTTTTACCTTGTGTAAACATAAGCAAGATTGCAGATATGTTTTATTATAAGCTGAATCATTGTTGAATGCCCCCCCTGCACAATGGCACAACAGTATGTCTGTGGACTCACATTGCTGAAAACTGAATTTCAATATCCGTGATGGGCAGAGCACAGATAGCCCATTGTGTATTTTTGTGCTTAATTCTAAACAAACAAACACTGTTGAATGGTCAAATCAACTGGTGTTTCATAAACATGTTAGTAATGGAGCCTAAAACTAAACTTTAAATAAGTAACTATAGACTCTTTGTTATTTACTGCTTATTGTTTTCTTGAAATTTAGCTATTTTAGGCACTTATATATAAGGAATTTAATGTGTATTTAGTCAGTTACAACTGGTTAAATTTGTTAAACATCTTAAACACTGAATCAAGTTCTATAAGTAGAAAATCTAAAATATACACTTTTAATCACTGATATGCCCATATCAAGACATCAAGAGTGAAATCTGTTCTGCGTGTGAGAGATAAAACATGTTATGTGTAAGTACTTGTATTTTTTATGAGATGTAATAAAATGTGTAAGTCAATCCTTGTATCTTTTGTGAAATGTGACAAAATGTATGTAAGCCAATACTTGTATCTGTTATGAAGTGTAACAAAATGTGTAAGTCAATCTTTGCATCTTTTGTGAAATGTGACAACACATGTGTAAGTTAATCCTTGTATCTCTTGTGAAATGTACAAAACATGCAAGTTCTTGCATCTTTTCTGAGAAGTAACAAAGCATGTAAGTCTTTTGTGAGATGTAATGCAATGTGTAAATCAGTCCTTGTAACTCTTGTGAAATGTAACAACACATGTAAGTCAATCCTTGTATTTTTTGTGAGCTGTAACAAAACATGTAAGTCTATACTTGCATCTTTTGTGAAATGTAACAAAACGTGCAAGTCAATCCTTGCATCTTTTGTGAAATGTGACAAAACATGCAGGTCAATCCTTGTATTGTTTGTGAAATGTGACAAAACGTGCAAGTCAATCCTTGTATTTTTTGTGAAATGTGACAAAACGTGCAAGTCAATCCTTGTATTTTTTGTGAAATGTAACAAAACGTGCAAGTCAATCCTTGTATTTTTTGTGAAATGTGACAAAAGCGTGCAAGTCAATCCTTGTATTTTTTTTTGTGAAATGTGACAAAACGTGCAAGTCAATCCTTGTATTTTTGTGAAATGTGACAAAACGTGCAAGTCAATCCTTGTATTTTTTGTGAAATGTGACAAAACGTGCAAGTCAATCCTTGTATTTTTTGTGAAATGTGACAAAACGTGCAAGTCAATCCTTGTATTTTTTGTGAAATGTGACAAAACGTGCAAGTCAATCCTTGTATTTTTTGTGAAGTGTGACAAAACGTGCAAGTCAATCCTTGTATTTTTTGTGAAATGTGACAAAACATGTAAGTCAGTCCTTACACCTTTTGTGAGATGTAACAAAACATTTATATGCATGTCCTTGCACCTATCCTAGTACACAATTATACAAATTTTATTTAAATAAAAGATGTAATAACATCGTTATAAAGTTTATAGTGTTTTTAAATTTTGTATTTATTATAGCTGAGGTCATCACTGGTAAAGAATGCCAAATTGGACTAACTTCTTTCATATGTATATTGGGGTGCTTAAGAGCAATGATGACTCTAGAAGACTTTATCATCCGAGAAAAAGAAAAGTTGAAGATTGAAAAACAGCAACTTGAATTACATATTCAGATGTGCTATAACATTAGGAAATTGAAGAAGGAACATCTGGAGGTAATTTTAACATCTAGGTCAGTTAATAAAGCAGACTCACTAATCAACTGACTGACTGATCAACAAAATAATGTTTTTTGTTTCCTAAATGTGAAATAACTTAGAGACAAAAATCAAATGTAAAAACTTGAAAACTTTCTAAGTATCTCGCATCGTCATGATTTAATACAAAAATTCCCTCTAGAAAATCATATAAAAAAAAATAATTCAATTTTAAACATACTTCACTGTTATGTTCCTGGATATTTTAAACCATAGAAATGTAATTTTGTTGGTTAGTCAGTCAGTTGATTATTGAGTTTGATTTTTTAATTAGACCAGAGTTTTTTATTATGTTTATTAAATAATAAAATACCCATGTAAAATACAAAAATATTACAACAATATTTAATCACTAACTTCTCTTCATAAAGTATTGGTCAAAATTTTCAAGCAACGTTGCACAATATACATAATGTAACTGCTTAAGAAGTTTTTTTTTTTAGAATTACAGATTCATATATGGCTTGAAATACAGCATAGGTATAAACATTTCACTTGTGTGGTGCAAAGTGTTTATCACTTTCAATAAAACTATGATGAATTTTCAACCTTTTGGTCCTAAGTGGGTTAAAGGTGAACTTAACTGTATTTCTGTTTTGTAAAATCTGTTGGCTAATTCTTTTCAGCTTATTAAGTGAATATCAAACAATCTTGACGGGTTGACACATTAGACAATGTTGAATATTTTAAGTCAAAGTGTGAAAGTTGCTGGATTGTTTCTCAAACAACCATGCTTTTCTCATGGTCAATGGGATGAAGGGTGTTAAAGGGGGTAGGATCACCTTATTCATTTGTTGGTAGATGGAAAGCAATCTGCAAATGTTTTAATAAAGAAATAATTTTAAAATTCTGAGATACTTAATGTGAAGTTATTACTTTAAAATATATGATTGCTGTTAAACTTACATTGTTTTAATTGAGTTTAAACATTCCTTGTCAGTTGATGGGTATTTCAGCTTGTATTTTATATAAAGTAAAATATTACATTTATATATGTGATTTTTATTCCTTTGTACTGAAGGATGATTTTTGTTATTTTTTATAGTAATTGTATTTTATTGTAGAAGAATGTTTTAAAAAGAATTTGTTTTTATTTCTTGTTGATTACTTAGGGAAATGACTTTCACATGCACCCCTTATGCCTTTTTATAAAACAGTGGTGTTTGTTTGTAATTGTTTAAATTATCAAGGAAGAATGTTGCTTCTCTAACCAAAAAGAGAGCATTATTTCTGATATGGTGCTGCCCTCTATGCACGAAAGTGTCTTTTATGCATACCACAAGCCTTCTTCTTCTCTACATTGGAATCAAGTGATTCAGTGTGCACCAATATAGTTATACTCCCTTGATACACGTGACTCCTTCTGTGTGCCTCTACCAAACTATCATTTTTTGTTTGGCAACATCTGAGTTTGGATGTGCTCTTTTGTTTGTTTGTTGTTGCATGTTTGATTTTGTTTTCCTCGTGAAGTGATTATTTTTTAACTTCATTTGATTTATTCAACTAATTTTCTATATTCGTCTTCATGAGCTAATTCAAGTCACTTAAATTTTGCACTTGAGTTTGGTGAAACCTTTATGTGCAAAGAATTCCAAAGTTCAGCTTACCACTTTGGGGTTTACACGAGCATCTAATGTTTTTTTCAGGCCTCAGGTGCTGGTGACTTAACCTGATTTGATATTTACATATCAGGAGATTGAATGCTATGTGGTCCAGCTTTCCTTTATCCTTGGCTTTTGTCAAGGTTCCTACTGAAACTGCTGAGCCTTTTCTAGTTCACAAGAACTTTGATAATCTTTTTCAGCCTCCAGAGTTTGCTGGTCATTCCTGTTCCAATCCTCAGGTTACTCATAGTCCTAATGAAGTCTTAATGGATTTTGTGTCTTAGGTTTGTGATGTTTTATCCTTGTTCCATAAACAGGTCTCAACTTTTGGTTTTTCTTCCCTTGCATGATATTCTGATTCTTGCTGATCCATTGGCATCTTATGTTATGCTCCAAATGGACTTCTGATTATTTTGCCTTTAACATTGTACTGTTTATTCAGTTGTTTTGTTACTTTTACCTTTTTTTGAGGGGGTCTTGAATCATATGTCTGTCTTCTACATGCCCTACATACTAACTTGCTTCTTACCCTTACAAACTTCTTTTAGTGTCATTTTTACATACACCTCCCTCTGATTCTTCCCACTAAAAACCTGGAGGGGTTTCTGAAGATACCTTTGTTCTTCTCTCCTGCACTTCAATTCACATCTTTGGTGTTTATTGTGTAATTTATTATTGTTGGGAACTTATAGGGACTAATACCGTATTGGCCTGTGTCTGTTTACCCTTGAATTCTCTTTTGGTTTTACGTATGGCCCCAGTTCTGGGAAGTTGCATATTTATCTTGCCTTAGATGTCATTGAGCCTGTGAACATCAGACCACTAACATTCCACCTTTCCACATGTAGTAGCCCACTAGTTCCTGTTAGAACTTAATATGCCCCAAACCAATTCTCATTTTTTTCTTCTCCCTCATTTCCTTCCCTCCTGCTTGAGATCATGTTATTACCCAGTGGCTGTCAGAAATGGTTTAGGTATTGATTTTGCAATAGACAGTCATGCCTATGCCTCACTGTTTATGGGATTTTTATTCTCTCATTTTCCAGCTATTCTGAAGAACAGTGGGAATTGGTAGCTAGTAATTGATTTCTTTAGCCTCAACCACTTTATTTCACTAACCCAGTTAACCATTGTGTCTTTTCTCAGTCTGAGATGGTCATGTTCTCATGAGTTATGGATGACATCAAGGTAGGTCTCTAAAGTTCACCTATACATACTGCTATTGCTTAAGTCTTGTTATTATCTTTGGTTTACCCTTTCTCAGATGGCTTTACAACTGTGGTCCTTTCTCTTAAGACTTGCATTATTACCTTGCTTTTTTTTTTAATTGTTCAGGCTTTTGCATGACATCTCTTGGCATTATTTCATTTTTATATGGCTGGCTGACCTATTCTGGCTCATTCTTAATTATAATCAGTCACTTCTAATCAGCAGCTACTTTCTGTGGCAACTTGGAAGGGCTGGTGGCTCAAATTGGAGAAGTTCTTTCTATGACCTATTCGACATCTTGTCCATATTGAGGTCCATTTCATCATGAATATCAGTTGAATACCATCTTCTTCTTATGATTTGATTCTCATAAACCTTTGTTCACAATGCTTTCTTGGCTCTGTCAGAAGACTTGTGGCATGCATAAAGAAACATTTCACATATAGGTGGCAGCACTGAGTGGAAATACCTAACCTTGTGAAACGGGAGAGCACCTGTCAGAAATACATTTTCAGAATGGGAAAATTATAACTTTCAGTCTCTATATTCTATCTTAAAAAGATAACACTCATTCTTAATCCATATAACATATAGTAAAAAGCTAGAAGTGTGCTATTAGTAATGTTCTATATTGTTATAGAGGAATGCAGTTTAAAAGTCTTCTAACATATCCTAGAAGGATACTCTCTGTAGTGTTCTATCGTATTCTAGAAGGATGCTGTCTGAAGCGTTCTATCATATCTTAGAAAGATACTGTCTGTAGTGTTCTGTTGTATTCTAGAAGGATGCTCTCTGTAGTGTTCTATCATATCGTAGAAGGATGCTCTCTGTAGTGTTCTATCATCGTAGAAGGATACTCTCTGTAGTGTTCTATCATCCTAGAAGGATACTCTCTGTAGTGTTCTATCGTATCCCAGAAGGATGTTCTCTGTAGCATTCTGTCATATCCAAATAAATACTATCTGTAGTGTTCTATGTCCAAGGAGATTGTTGTTTGTTGTTTTGTACCAGTTTATAAATCTATTGTTTGTAGTTTTAGTACTCTATTGTTTAATGGTGCTTATTTATAGTGTTTATATTTCATTCAAAAAGCTCAGTTTTGTTTGGACCTTCTATTTATTCCTTATAATACATTTGTTTTGAATAGTTATAGAACAGTTTTTAAGCAGTGGATTGGGTTAACTTAAAAATAAATGTTGTATGAAATAAAGTAGTAATATTTTATATTAGACTGTCATAATAGAGTAACATTCTTTATGCAAATAAGAACAAGAAAAACTCCTGTAAATGTTAATATTCTATTCTTTTGTTTCTGATTTTCTGCTTTCTTTATACTTTATTATGTGATAGAAAAGTTGCTATTGTGTTTGCTGTACTTGGATTATGTAATTCAGTTTCTCTTAAAATTATTCTGTCTCATTCATGTCACCTAATGATAAATTATGAAGTTTGTATGCTTTAATATTAATGATGAAGGTTGTATAACATGTTTACTGTACAAACTACTACTTTAACATGGTTGTATAACATGTTTACTGTACAAACTACTACTTTAACATGGTTGTATAACATGTTTACTGTACAAACTACTACTTTAACATGGTTGTATAACATGTTTACTGTACAAACTACTACTTTAATATGGTTGTATAACATGTTTACTGTACAAACTACTACTTTAATATGGTTGTATAACATGTTTACTGTACAAACTACTACTTTAACATGGTTGTATAACATGTTTACTGTACAAACTACTACTTTAATATGGTTGTATAACATGTTTACTGTAGAAACTAGTATATAACATGGTTATGTAAAATGCTTACTGTACAAATAAGTTTGACTTTAATGTGATTATGTAATTTCTTTACTGTAGAAACTATTTCTACTGTAATATGGTTATTTAACTTGTTTACCATACAAAATAGTTCTACTTTAATATGGTTATTTAACATGTTTACCATACAAAATAGTTCTACTTTCATATGGTTATTTAACATGTTTACCATACAAACCAGTTCTACTTTCATAATTAACATCTCACATATTTGTATTCATATATTTAAACTATGTATATATTTAGAACATAATGAACATATATTGATTTTTTAACAATTTGTGCTTCTTTTGAGAGCGTCCAGACTTCCACTAAATGTATACCTTTTGTCGTTATGGCAACAGGGATTATTGATCATTTGTTATTTAGAGCTGTTACTAGGTTTGAGGTATATTGTTGCTTGAACAAGTACTTGAAATGCACCTAAAATCAGTTCTTTCTTGACATCTGTTATTAAATTGAGGTAAGTAGTTTTGATTATCTATTTTTAATAAAAATGTTAATGTAGATTGATGAAGGTTTTGTATAAATGAATGATTTTATATTTTGTAAAAATTGTTTGTAACATTTCTAATAGGTTGTGCATGTAATAAATCTTTATTTGTAATGTGGTTTTTAGTATGTTGGTTTTTATATTTCTACATCAACATGTACGAGGATCATATTTCTTTCATGTGTTTAAGGGTTTTTCCGAGCTCTTTCCTGATGCTACGTCTGTATTACATGTTGTATACAGAACATATATCAGTTTCCCTCATTGCTGAGAGAAATAGTTTTTAAATATGCTGTGAAACTAGTTTTTCCAAAATACATTTTACATACATCTCTGAAAATGCATGTTTATCTTTATACAACTAAGTAAAGTGAATAAAACTAAAGGAAAACTGTTAATGAAAACAGGATGTAGATATGAGAATGAAGAATTTATAATAAAGCATAGTTTAATGTTTTGGCCTAAATTTAACACAATGTCTTACTGTGTGTTACTGAGTTACCATACGCATTAAATTTAACACAATGTCTTACGCTGTGTGTTACTGAGTTACCACATGCATTGAATTAACACATAACTGTGTGTTACATCATATGCATTAAATTTAACACATTAATGTCTCACGCTGTGTGTTACTGAGTTACCATATGCATTAAATTTAACACATTAATGTCTCACGCTGTGTGTTACTGAGTTACCATATACATTAAATTTAACACATCAGTGTCTCACGCTGTGTGTTACTGAGTTACCATATGCATTAAATTTAACACATTAATGTCTCACGTGTGTTACTGAGTTACCATATGCATTAAATTTAACACATTAATGTCTCATTAAATTTAACACATTAATGTCTCACGCTGTGTGTTACTGAGTTACCATATGCATTAAATTAACACATCAATGTCTCACGCTGTGTGTTACTGAGTTACCATATGCATTAAATTTAACACATTAATGTCTCACGCTGTGTGTTACTGAGTTACCATATGCATTTTAAAAATGTATAACAATACTTTATGTATTAGATATCAAAGAAAATTTTTATTCAAACTATTGCCATAAAAATTTTAAAATTCCATCTGAATGTCTTCTCTGGTCTGAGTCACTTTTATCAGTACTTATTTGTGTGTGACATATAGCTTTTTACCTTGGAACAGAATAAACACTCCACTATTTTTTCCATGTATGTGGTGTATGTACATACATCTAAATTAAAGAAGGATAGCATGAATTTTTTACAGATATACAAATCTTGTATGAAATCATATTAAACATAAATTTATGAAACAGAAAGTAAAAAACAAGAATAAACTTGGATGAAGATGGTATTGTTTTAATTTCTAAATTTAATATAATATTAGAAAACAACAACAAAGGTTCTAAAACTTTTTATATGGAAAAATAAGTCAAGTTGGATAAATACTCAGTTAAGAATGATGTAGATATTTACTGTAAACCATAAGATTTTAACCATGTTAATATGGAAAATAACCCAAGTTGAATAAAGACTCCATTAAGAATGAAGTGTGTGTTTACTGTAAACAGTGAGATTGTAAACCTTGTTAATATGGAAAATAACCCAAGTTGAATAAAGACAGATAAGAATGAAGTGTGTGTTTACTGTAAACAGTACGATTGTAAACCTTGTTAATATGGAAAATAACCCAAGTTGAATAAAGACTCCATTAAGAATGAAGTGTATGTTTACTGTAAACAGTAAGATTGTAAAACTTGTTAATATGGAAAATAACCCAAGTTGAATAAAGACTTGGTTAAGAATGAAGTGTGCATTTACTGTAAACAGTACAATTGTAAACCTTGTTAATATGGAAAATAACCCAAGTTGAATAAAGACAGATAAGAATGAAGTTTGTGTTTACTGTAAATAGTAAGATTATAAACCTTGTTAATATGGAAAATAACCCAAGTTGAGTAAAGACTCAGTTAAGAATGAAGTGTGTGTTTACTGTAAACAGTGAGATTGTAAACCTTGTTAATATGGAAAATAACCCAAGTTGAATAAAGACAGATAAGAATGAAGTGTGTGTTTACTGTAAACAGTACGATTGTAAACCTTGTTAATATGGAAAATAACCCAAGTTGAATAAAGACTCCATTAAGAATGAAGTGTGTGTTTACTGTAAACAGTGAGATTGTAAACCTTGTTAATATGGAAAATAACCCAAGTTGAATAAAGACAGATAAGAATGAAGTGTGTGTTTACTGTAAACAGTAAGATTATAAACCTTGTTAATATGGAAAATAACCCAAGTTGAATAAAGACAGATAAGAATGAAGTGTGTGTTTACTGTAAACAGTACGATTGTAAACCTTGTTAATATGGAAAATAACCCAAGTTGAATAAAGACTCCATTAAGAATGAAGTGTGTGTTTACTGTAAACAGTAAGATTGTAAACCTTGTTAATATGGAAAGCAACCCAAGTTGAATAAAGACTCGGTTAAGAATGAAGTGTGTGTTTACTGTAAACAGTGAGACCAACAAGTTGAATAAAGACAGATAAGAATGAAGTGTTGGGCTACTCTGTAAATAGTAAGATTTAAACCAACAAATAGTGAGATTGGATTGATTGTAACATTATAATGCCCTTGTTAATATGGAAAGCACAAGTTGAATAAAGACTGGTTAAGAATGAAGTGTGTGTTTACTGTAAACAGTGAGATTGATTGTAACATTATAATGCCCTCACAGCTGAAAGGGCGAGCATGTTTAGTGCAACGGGAATTAGAACCCACAACCCTTGGATTACAAGTTGAGTATCTTCACCACTTGGCCTTGCTGGGCCTTTTATGGATAATTGTATATGATGATAAGACCAGGTTAATACGGTAACAAGGTATATTTTTATAGATACTTGTATATGGTAATGGGACCAGGGTTAATATGGTAACAAGGTATATTTTTATAGATACTTGTATATGATAATGGGACTGGAGTTAATATGGTAACAAGGTATGTTTTCATAGATACTTGTATATGGTAATGGGACCAGGGTTAATATGGTAACAAGGTATATTTTTATAGATACTTGTATATGGTAATGGGACCAGGGTTAATATGGTAACAAGGTATATTTTTATCGATACTTGTATATGGTAATGGGACCTGGGCTTATATGGTAACAAGGTATATTTTTATCGATACTTGTATATGGTAATGGGACCTGGGCTAATATGGTAACAAGGTATATTTTTTTGAAACTTGTATATGATAATGGGACTGGAGTTAACATGGTAACAAGGTATATTTTTATAGATACTTGTATATGGTAATGGGACCAGGGTTAATATGGTAACAAGGTATATTTTTATAGATACTTGTATATGATAATGGGACCAGGGATAATATGGTAACAAGGTATATTTTTATAGATACTTGTATATGAGAATGAGGCCAGGGATAATATGGTAACAAGGTATATTTTTATAGATACTTATATATGATAATGGGACTGGAGTTAATATGGTAACAAGGTATATTTTTATTGATACTTGTATATGGTAATGGGACCAGGGTTAATATGGTAACAAGGTGATACTTGTATATGGTAATGGGACCAGGGTTAATATGGTAACAAGGTATATTTTTATAGATACTTGTATATGATAATGGGACCAGGGATAATATGATAACAAGGTATATTTTTATAGGTACTTGTATATGATAATGGGACCAGGGATAATATATAGAATCCTGTGTGTTTTCTTATCTACAAAATACTTATTTTCACTACACTTGTCTGTCAGGTAAGTTGATTCCTTACTTGTTTTCATTTTAGGATTCAGGAGATAGTTGTGATTCAATTGAGAAACAGTTTCTAACATCAACTGTTCCTGTCTCTCAAATAAAGAATGGATCTACCATGATTGCTGTAAGACCTTTTATTTAATTAAGGTTTTGTACTTTGGAAACCATGTGATTTGACATGTTGATATTAAGATATAAAGATCTGAGACTGAGCTGTTTTATAAGTGACATAATGATGCTGTCTACTGAGAGTTTGTTACAGTTATTCATGCTACTACCTTGATTTGATTAATATCACTGTGTGACTCCTGTTCCTTTGGTATGGTGAATTTGATTATCAGATAAGAATAAAAATGATTCAGTTCATATTAAGCCACTTTATGTACATATTTGGGTTAAATAAAAGCTGTCACATCTTTTGGCAGCTAAACTAGTTTAAGATGGAAAGTTATTTGATAGTTTAAACATTATGGCTGATATCATTTTTTTCAGATAAATTTTTACCTCTTCACATGTAAGGCTACCTTGATTCTTGTTTGTCTTTCAAGCATTGCTGAAAGAATGTTCAGAATCAGTACATCAGTCTTTATACCCCATCATTCTTCTAAACATACACATATTATGTAACTACTATCCATCAATAATATTATGCCACCTATACCAGTACAGCTAGGTCCATCTGCTATTTTTGCTTAATCCTCACATTTTTTATTAGCATTGCATCAATTAGTCATGTATTTTATTTTACTCTGTGTGATTGCAATTTTTGGTTATGATTTATTGCAATTTTTAATGAACTTTATTTAACAATTTAAAAATTTATGTTTCAACTGTTTCTCACCCAGACTCTTACCTTTATCCAGATGTTCATGCCTTCATTTTTCTGCACCTGGACTAACATATTCCAGCATTATTAGTGATTCTATAGGGGTTCCTATACTAATGGATGTGTTGTGGCATTTTGTGATCCATAGTTTCTACCCTTAGTTCTGGCTTCCACTTTCTCCTTCCTTCAGTGGAGACTGTCAGTAATCTTATTTGTATTGAGATGGAGACATGTATTTGGATCTGTGGTAGTCCTCTGTTGGGCTCTGAGGATGTGTGAGATCCTTGACATTTTGGAGAGACTTTTTCCTATGTCAAACTCTTGGTCTGTTGGATTTCCAGCATTCTTGTGGGACAGTAGCAAGCTTATGTGGTAGTCCTCTGTTGGGCTCTGAGGATGTGTGAGATCCTTGACATTTTGGAGAGACTTTTTCCTATGTCAAACTCTTGGTCTGTTGGATTTCCAGCATTCTTGTGGGACAGTAGCAAGCTTATGTGGTAGTCCTCTGTTGGGCTCTGAGGATGTGTGAGATCCTTGACATTTTGGAGAGACTTTTTCCTATGTCAAACTCTTGATCTGTTGGATTTCCAGCATTCTTGTGGGAAGCTTATGGACTTGCAGTGTCGTGGTCTGGGGTTTGATTCCTTAGGATGGATGTGACAGATGGCCTGAAATTGCTTTGTTCTAACAAAGCAACTTATGTTACAGCAAAACATGCTGTTCCAATCAACAGTAATCAACTCAGTCTTTATATGGTGGAACCCCTCTAAAGCAGCCAATTTTGGGACTGAGACAAACTGGCCTGATTAGAGAGGTTCCACTGTACATAATTAGGGATTATGTAAACAGAAAAAGGGACTGTGATTGAATGACCTCTTTCAAGGGGTGACCAAATCTGAGGGATGGCCGCTTAGAGGGGTTCCACCGTATAACCTGTGAAAAATGAAAAGGAAGTCTCTTTGAAATGAGCCACCTGTGATTTGTTTTTCTTCTGCTGTACTTCAAGTGTACAATGCTTTAGATTTTTCTATGTTGCTTTTGAGGTTGTAGTTTACTTGATGGCTGTCTTGGAGCGAATTATTAGTTATTTTTTTCTTCATTCTTGGATATTGTGGTTATTGCTGTAAAGTGTACTTCTAAGTTATGTGAAGGGACAGTTAAACCTTATCAGACCTAGAATTTTGTGATTTATCATACCATCACTAGGAAGAGGCATTTTCTGACTCTCAAATAATAAATTTGCTCCTTCAATTTCAGGGTTTTCTACATCTCTTGATGGGACAGAGTACGTCTATGGACTTACAATTCCAATTTAACATTTTGTTTCTTTTTACGTGACTATGTGAGAAGGATCCTAGAATCACCAACTTCATCAAGGAAGAACTGGATCCCTTATTCATTTGTATGTTGGTTCAATTATTGATTCCTAAATTCCTCCCAGTTGTTGTTTGAGTTTCAAATTTCATCAGTTCCGACAGGGGTTCATAGTTCTGTCTCTATTTCTAAATCTCGAGCCCCTACCCCAATATCAGCCTCTCAGTATATTAGTACCCAGAATAGATTTTGTCTCCAGTATTTACTCTGCCTAATCAAAATGTAAGTGATGCCAATGATTATTGTATATATTTGGGGATGTGAGGGCTCAGTTCCAAGAATTTCTGGATGTGTGGTAACCTTGCCCATGGGTCCAGGAGCTCTGAAAGTCCTTGGGTCATGTCACAATTGGTCATCCAGTTGACATCTTCACCACTATTATCCACTAACCTGTATGGTTTCCATTTTCTTCCCCTTGAGGTGAATTTCTGTACATGGCAAGGGGGCCCACCAGAAAGGGTTCTGTATTTTCACTTTACCTTCTCCTGGATCTGAACATTCACTAGCATGTTGAGTGGTGTCAGGGATGCTGCAACATACCACCTTGGCCTTGAATTCTTGTAGATAGGTGGCCTTCCAGGGTCGATCAGCTGGTCCTGAAATTTTCTCCTTTCATTATAGATTCACCAATCCTTGAAAAAAATAAGGTAGTAAAAACAGCTAATAGGTAAACAACTATGCATAGACAACTGTGTTACACAGTCACCACCACAGTTTGCTCTTGTATTATTTACTTTGTTTTTTGTACAAGTCATTGATACTGGTTCTATTAAATATTTTCATGCACCTTGTCAGTCTTTTACTGCTATACATTTGTCTTTTTGCTCTCCTTCACTTTTTCACATTTTTTTTTAGAGGGGTGACATTGATCCATGGGACAATGATAATTTTCCTATAGTTTTGTGGGAGATTTGTTATGGTTTATGTCACCTGACCTGTTTTCCATGGTGTAAGCTGGACCAGGCAAACTGGATCTCTTTTTCACTTTTTGCTCTTGGCACTCAATTCTACTGTCATCAGTCTTCTATCAGTTAATTACTTCATGGAGGCACCACTGATTGCACCACTGAAGCAGCAATTTATTTTATACCCCAAACCTAGACACTCTTCCCATGGTATTGTCATCCATGGTGGTCTTTAGCTTGCCAGAAAGCACAGAAGACTCAGAAATGGGCCTGGGATACCTTTGGTTGGTATCCCATTCTTTTAAACTGCAGTGCTATGCAGGTCAGACATCAAAACCAAAAGAAATCTTGGATTAAGTTTACAACTAGTATCTCTTCTACCACCAGTTCCAAAGTCATACAGAACAAGATCTGGTATGTCAATGAGAGGAATGCTTTCTATTTTTTTTCCATCTTGCTCTCCAGTAACCAGGAAATTGCTGATGTACAGAGTATTGACAGTATTTTGGGTGAGAGCTTTGGTTATCACTACAGCACTTCTTTCTCTTCCTCCTCTTTCTTGGCTGTAAAGTCTCAGGCAGAGAGATTACCTCTTTTTTTTTTAGATGATTGTATCTATGGTTATAATTACCTCTTTACAATGCTATTGTAACTCAAGTTTACTTTTCATTAGTGTAGCAGTACATCAGTTGGACCTAATGATGTTCATTATGAGATGCTGGGACATCTCTTTCCTGCCTCTCTTGCTTTTCTTCTGGTTGTTTTTAACTGGATCTGGTGGGAGAATGTTTTTCCTGATGCTTGGCACAAGGCTTTTGTCTTACCTTTTTCTAAGCTTGGGAAGGATCTCAAGATTCCTCATAATTATCATCTAATTGCGCTGTTCTCTTTAAGATATTATATAGGATAATTACTGCTAGTCTTATTTGGTTCCTTGAATAAAATAATCTCCTCTTGCCCACTCATTGTTAGTTCCATTGAGAGTGCTCCATCATGGAACACCTGATTTGACTTGAAACATTGATCAGGAAAGCTTTCCTTAAGAAAGAATATCGTGTTTCTGTCTTCTTTAATCTTGAGAAGGCTTATGACACTACACATTTTGTGGGACATCCATTCATAGGAGATGTGTGACCATTTATCTATTTTTAATTTTTTTATTATACAGGTAATTCCAAATCCATGAGAGTTCAGCCCTTTTCATTCTTTTACACAGGAACTTGGAGTCCCTCAGGACTGTGTCTTGAGTGTCACACTATTCATTATCAAGATCAATGCTATTATTTGTCAACTTCCTCCTACTGTTGCAAGTGGTCTCCATGTCAGTGACTTGCACATTTCTTGTTGATCACTGAGTATGAGGTTTGTTGAGGGGCACCTTTGGAGTTCCCTCAATTGCTTGTTGAAGTGAACCATTTGCATGCACTTTTGTTACCAGTAGGGTCTACATCTTGATGTTGAAATCAATCTTGGTAATGTTGTTCTTCTCTTGGTCCCTGAGGCAAAGTTCTTGGGACTTATCTTTGACCATAAGCTTATTGTTATTCCTCACATCAAGCAGCTATGTGTCAAGTGTACTAGGGTACTGAACATCTTACATGCCCTGTCTTTCACCTCTTGTGAAACAGATTAATGTTCTACAATCATGATCTACCATGCCCTCAGTTGATCTATGCTGGATTATGGGTTTCTGGTTTATAGTTCTGCCAAGACTTTGGCCACCTTGAATATGTTGGACCCTGTTCACCATTTGGGGCTTTAGCAAATGGAGGAAAAGTGTCCTGGCTGGACTACATAATTGTTACAGTTTTAAATTCATACTTTTCTTCTATTTGGAACTTATCCACCAATGTGTAATCTCAAGTCACAATTGTGCATATTTTACTGTGAGTAGTAACACCATGTTTTATTTGGAACTTATCCACCAATGTGTAACCTCAAGTGACAATTGTGCATATTTTACTGTGAGTAGCAACACCATGTTTTATTTGGAACTTATCCACCAATGTGTAACCTCAAGTCACTATTGTGCATATTTTACTGTGAGTAGTAACACCGTATTTTATTTGGAATTTATCCACCAATGTGTAACCTCAAGTGACAATTGTGCATATTTTACTGTGAGTAGCAACACCATTTTGTGTCTTCTAAGAGTTTATCCCTGATATTGGATGGTGCTAGAGGTAATGGTAACACTTCAAATTGATCATGTTATTAGCCTTTTGTGGCCTTTTTTAATTCTATTTAAGTTTGCTTTTTATCTGATTTTTCCTCATTGTTTAGTTTTTACTTTGATCTTATTTGAAATTTTATAGTTTTTACTTTGATCTCATTTGAAATTTTATAGTTTTTTACTTTTGATATATTTACTGGTTGTTTGGTGCAGATAGCATAGTTGCTTTGTGTCAATAAATGCCAACCAGCCATTTTTTGCATTTTATCAGGTTCCTTGGAACTTCAGTCTAGGGTTATCTGAGTTTGGTTGATCTAGGGGTAGTAAGAGTATTGGATTAGTTCTTCAGAGTTTTTTTTCCTTTCAGTTGTTGGGCCTATGCAGATTGGTATCTAGTCATTGATCTTCCTTGTCTGTATAAATGCCTAGATTCTTCATAGATACTTGCCTCCATTCACACACTTCCCTTTCCACTGCCAGTGTTCTTATGTTGGTACCTTCCATTTCTTGAGTGGGAATAGTAGGAGTTAACTGTACTGTACTGTTTGTTTGTTTTGAATTTTTCACAAAGCTACACAAGTGTTATCTCACTATTCATCCTTAATTTAGCAGTGAAAGACTAGAGGTAAGGCATTAGGTGTCACTATCCACCAGCAACTGTTGAGTTACTCTTTTACCAATGAATAGTGGGATTGACTGGCACTTTATAATGCTTCCATGCCTTGTTTGGTGAGATGGAGATTTGAATCTGCAGTCCTCAGACTGTAAGTCAAGTGTCCTAACCATCTACTTATGCCAGGCCTAACTGTGCTACTCTAGGTAGTGTAATATTTTTGGTGGGGTATGGTGCTAATATATTCATGTTTATAAATGAGGTATAAAAACTGGTATGCTTATTGTAAACATTTTTTAGCGATGCTTAGAAGGTAGACAAAGATAATGGATAAGATAAAAGATAATGACTTGCAATAGGTTTTGTAAGAAATTTTATCAAACCTAAACTGATGAAAGAAAATTCAGATATGCATACTAAATGATAAAGCATAGTTATTATTCATTATTTTATTTTTATATTAAATCTGTAATCACTTTTTCTGTCTATCAGTATTATTTCTGGTGATTAATTATTATATTACATATGTTTCTTGTAATATTACATGTATTTATAATTATGGGTGTCTTATTGATTAATTTTTATCTTGTCCTTTAATTTTAGGTTTAAGTGTTATTGAATTTACATTTCAACTAGTTTGTGTTGACATAATAAAACTAAAAACATGTATGGAGTAAGATCTGATTACACTGTGTTATAATTTCTAACTACAAGATAAAAATAAAAACTGACAGCTTTATAAATAAAGTGAATTTTAAATACTTTATTAACTACATTCCCTTATAATTAAATTTTAGTCTAATCGAAGAACAATTCTACCTGTTGATGATGTGGAAGATTTTGGACTTCCTCTGAGTAATGATTTGGAAAGAAGAAGACAACTAGCTGAGGAAAAAAGAAAAGAATATAACAGATTTTTGAAGGGGGTAAAGTTTTATTTTTAATTAAGCCAAAATTACCTCTCTTGTAACATTAATTCATTTTTCTGATTTTTGCCAGATGTCTGTAAGAGCGGTACTAGCCTATGCAAGAGCCTACTCATAATACTGGCTATTTTTAACATTTTGTTGTTTGATTGAGGTGTGCATAGCCCTTCTTTTTGAGTTTGTATCAATTCAGTATATTGTTCATGGAGGAGGATCACTATTTCTTCATAATTCTGAATGTGGAGTCATCCAGTTTTGTGTACTTGGTTAAGCATAGTTGTTCCATGCCCTCCCCATAATTTCAGGGGCAAGTGGAATGCTCCTTACTCATTTGGTTGGGGAGTGAGGAGGAATGCTCATAATTCCAGACTGGATGAGTTCTGTTTCTTTGATTTGGTAAGATATACCTGTCATTCAAAGGTCAGGGTACTGCCTTTTGGGCTTCTTTAGGTGGAGGACAAGTTTAGTCCTTTTGGTGTTGCTTAGTTTTTCATTGTGTTTCTGGTGGTTTGAAATGTATCACTCTATGGCTACTTGTTAGGGTTTAATCATATATATATATATATATATATATAATGTTGCAGTCCAATTGCCATAGCCACCAGTGTAGGGTATAGGGACCAAGACACCTTAAATCCAACCTTGAGTTTGGACCCTCTGGTTGGGGCTGGTCTATAATGATGATTACTCATGTACTATTCCACCTCTGATATAGGAACTAGGTTCAGATGAAGAGCATTCCTGTTCTAGATGTAGTGTTGTTCTCCCACTTGGGTACCCTTTTATCTTGGTATACCCTTCACCTATGCAGATGATTTCTGCATGGATAATACCCTCACCAGTTGCTCCACCTTCTAAATGTGGGATTCTTAAGTGGCAGTAGAGGTATGTTTTAGAAGTAAATATTTTTCTAAATTTAAAATATATTTCCACTAATACTTACCTCGTGACTTCCACTACTAAAAGCTGGTATCAAAGACTGGGATGTTATAAAATTATCTGAAGGAGGTTTTTATATACAGTACCAGATTAGAAGGCACAATGTTATAGGTGGAGAGTATTATAAGACAATTATTATCAAAGGGAAGTGAGTGTGGTATAAAAGACTGGAGCAAAATTAGACCAATACTTAGACAAAGAATAAACCCTAGCAGTCAAGTAATAGGTATGAGTGTCAGTGGTGGTGAGTAATATTGGATATACATTACGTTTTCAGTTGAGAAAAATGTTAACTTTCAGCATGAAGGAATCTATATACATATAAAGAGTATACACTGAAAATTTGTGTCACAGTTAGTTAAATTAGCATTTGAAACCAGTTTCTACTTAGAAGTATACTTTAGTTCATATAACATTATTGTTTAATTTTGGTATCTGATTTTATAGATTGACAAAGGCATTTTATTCATGAAAGCCCAAGAAAATTTTAATAAAATATTTTTATAGATACTTCTATGTAATGATGGGACTAGAGTTAATAAGGTAATAAATCATTTTTTAGATATTTATGTGTAAAGATGGGATCAGGGATAATAAATAAAACCATATCTGTTTTCTTATCTATAAAATATTTTTTTTCACTACACTTTACTGGAGAATGTTGAATAACAAACATCTGTCAGATGAATAACCTCTGATACAATACCTTACTTCACATTGAGACTTTTACTGATTTTGTGCCATCCTCTGTATGCACATTTGTTTTGCTCATCACTAGCCTTGAGGCCTTCATCTAAATTCACAAGTGAAATTGCTGTTGTTCTGCTGTGGTTTGCAAATAAACATGCGATAAATCTCCACCAATAGGACCGTGACACGTCCTCCTGTTGTAGCTGGCTTCTTCAGTTATCACTTCTAATTTGGCAATAGGAGTGTGATCCTCCTGTTGTAGCTGGCTTCTTCAGTTATCACTTCTAATTTGGAAATAAGAGTGTGACACATCCTCCTGTTGTAGCTGGCTTCTTCAGTTATCACTTCTAATTTGGCAATAGCAGTGTGACACGTCCTCCTGTTGTTGCTGGCTTCTTCAGTTATCACTTCTAATTTGGCAATAGGAGTGTGACACGTCCTCCTGTTGTAGCTGGCTTCTTCAGTTATCACTTCTAATTTGGCAATAGGAGTGTGACACATCCTCCTGTTGTAGCTGGCTTCTTCAGTTATCAATTCTAATTTGGCAATAGGAGTGTGACACGTCCTCCTGTTGTAGCTGGCTTCTTCAGTTATCACTTCTAATTTGGAAATAGGAGTGTGACACGTCCTCCTGTTGTAGCTGGCTTCTTCAGTTATCACTTCTAATTTGGAAATAGGAGTGTGACACATCCTCCTGTTGTAGCTGGCTTCTTCAGTTATCACTTCTAAATTGGCAGTAGGAGTGTGACACATCCTCCTGTTGTAGCTGGCTTCTTCAGTTATCACTTCTAATTTGGCAATAGGAGTGTGATCCTCCTGTTGTAGCTGGCTTCTTCAGTTATCACTTCTAATTTGGAAATAAGAGTGTGACACATCCTCCTGTTGTAGCTGGCTTCTTCAGTTATCACTTCTAATTTGGCAATAGCAGTGTGACACGTCCTCCTGTTGTAGCTGGCTTCTTCAGTTATCACTTCTAATTTGGCAATAGCAGTGTGACACGTCCTCCTGTTGTTGCTGGCTTCTTCAGTTATCACTTCTAATTTGGCAATAGGAGTGTGACACGTCCTCCTGTTGTAGCTGGCTTCTTCAGTTATCACTTCTAATTTGGAAATAGGAGTGTGACACGTCCTCCTGTTGTAGCTGGCTTCTTCAGTTATCACTTCTAATTTGGCAATAGGAGTGTGACACATCCTTCTGTTGTTGCTGGCTTCTTCAGTTATCACTTCTAATTTGGCAATAGGAGTGTGACACGTCCTCCTGTTGTAGCTGGCTTCGTCAGTTATCACTTCTAATTTGGCAATAGGAGTGTGACACATCCTCCTGTTGTAGCTGGCTTCTTCAGTTATCACTTCTAATTTGGAAATAGGAGTGTGACACATCCTCCTGTTGTTGCTGGCTTCTTCAGTTATCACTTCTAATTTGGAAATAGGAGTGTGACACGTCCTCCTGTTGTAGCTGGCTTCTTCAGTTATCACTTCTAATTTGGCAATAGGAGTGTGACACATCCTCCTGTTGTAGCTGGCTTCTTCAGTTATCAATTCTAATTTGGCAATAGGAGTGTGACACGTCCTCCTGTTGTAGCTGGCTTCTTCAGTTATCACTTCTAATTTGGAAATAGGAGTGTGACACGTCCTCCTGTTGTAGCTGGCTTCTTCAGTTATCACTTCTAATTTGGCAATAGGAGTGTGACACATCCTCCTGTTGTTGCTGGCTTCTTCAGTTATCAATTCTAATTTGGCAATAGGAGTGTGACATGTCCTCCTGTTGTAGCTGGCTTCTTCAGTTATCACTTCTAATTTGGCAATAGGAGTGTGACACATCCTCCTGTTGTAGCTGGCTTCTTCAGTTATCACTTCTAATTTGGCAATAGGAGTGTGACACATCCTTCTGTTGTAGCTGGCTTCTTCAGTTATTACTTCTTTTTTAACAATTTTTCTTTTTTGTTACCTTTTTAACCCTTTTCTTTTGTGGAAGTATCTATACAAATATTACCTGCTATGAAAGTATTTGATGTTGAATCTTTCTTTTACAACATTTCTTTCAGCTGCATGTTTTGTGGCATTTTATTTCCATACTATCATTTCATGAGTCTTAGTAGCTTCTGTTCTGGATGGTGTGAGACAACAAGATGTTGTTCATGCTAAACTAACAACCAGATTTGTATTGGGTTTGTCTTTGTCTGTTGGGAAAGTGACAAAAGGTGAAGTCTTTCTACCTAACATACCTCCACCTATGTTTATCATTTGTGACGGAAAAGATTTTGCCAGTTTGATTCCACTATACACCTTTGCCTCATCCTACACCCATGTGCTGTCTTTAATCTACCTGAGTCTTTTTCCTGATTTCATGACTTGCTTTCTGAAGTTTGGTTTTTTTCCACAACTTTGTTATATGCACGCCTCGTCTTTCCTACTTTGTTACCTCGTTTGATTAATCATAATTTCACACTATATTGACTTTCTTCAACTCTCAAATTGGAGTGTTTTCTTCAGACTTGTGGGTCAGGTACTCTGTTTATTTGTTCATCTTTTTTAGACTTATTTTTTCTCACATTCATTTTATATTCTACCTTTTTACATTATTTTTTCCTTCATTCACTGTCTTTCTTGTGTTAATCCATCATTTTCCTTAGGTATTTGGCAGATGGTCCTTCACATATCCTTTCTACAGCCTTATTATTTAATATTTGGTTGAACTGTTGCAAAAGGTTAGAGCACGATGCCTTTGTTACTTGAGTGCTTTTGTCTCCTTTTTATCTCATATTTTTTTATCTGCCAGTATGATTTATAGAGTGCTTTTTTCTCTAGAGTTGCATGTTAGAGTGACAAGCCATTTTTTTTCTTTTTCCGTATTTCCTTTGTTCCTTCTGTGTCTCTTCCTTTCTTCTGTTCTCCCTGCTTCCTCTCCTCTTCTAACTTCCCATTTTTCTGCTCTATCCATCCTCCTGCTACTCATAGACTCAATTGAGTTTTGACTTGGTAGTAACTATCTTATAGTTTTATTATCAGTTTATGGGCCTTTGCTTTCTGTTTGCAGTCTATTGTTGGTACTGATTTTTTTTCCTGGCAAGCATCAGTCCATGGCAGTGTTGGACCTAATATACTTATTGGACAGGTTTCTCATCCTCTTACAGGATTTTATTTCCATTTTTTTGTTGTACCAAAGGTGTCTGGTCATAGTTATTACATGTCTCAGTAGGCTTCTCAATCTTCCTCGATTAACTATTGGGATTTTTCTCACCATACAATGATCTTTTGCCTTAGGCTTTGGGATGACAAAGGCAGATGTTTCAGGAACATATTTTCTCATTTGACTCTATTACAAAAACCCTCCTCTAGCCATATTATTCTTGTTTTGGAAGCAGTGTGTATGGACTAGATAGATTGCATTTTGCACCCAATTAGTACTTCCTTCTTTTGAGTGTTTGCTCTTTGCAGCTCCACATATCTTGATCTTCTTGTTGTCTTTTTTCCTTCTCCCACTGTATGAGAGGTTCTCTCTCTTTTGGTTCTTCACCCATGACTCTCAATTGAATTCTGGTTGGTGATTTTAAGAAAAAACTTAAATTGATATCCATTTTTTAGAATCTTTAGTGGTACACCATCCTTTTAGATAATTTTCTTATGATGGTTTTTGGATGTTTAGTGATGATTTGTACAATCAAAAGTTGACTTCTGTATTAACCCATTTACAACTGTTCAGGGTTCAAGGCCTTGTCATTGTGTTTGTTGACATACTTTCAAAAGTTCATTGAATTACTGTTTTATAAATTTATTTCAATAAGTTTGGAATCAAATTGTAAATTATAACTGACTTTTAATATTGAGTTAATTTCTTAAGTTAAAAGTAAATATTAAAAGAACACATTTAAGTATAGATTTTTAGTTAGTCATGTGGTATGTTCAATGCAGTGCTATTTAAAATTAAGTGTTTGTGATGTGAAAATACCAAGTTTATAATTTCGAACAAATTAGGAACTCAAATGACCAGTATTGACAAGCTAGAATATAAAAACCTCATTTTTTTATTTTGCTGAAATATAGCTTCTGTACTGAATCAAACAGTTCCTTATGTACACTTCAATCTATGACACAGATAACCAATTGATAGCTTAGAATGTCATGAGGGTTTTCTCTCAACAATTTCAATCTGCAAAAAGGCTGCCATGTTCTTTTGTACCAAGATTTCAAGAAGGTAGGTTGTCTTTAGTCTGCTCAAAGTTTCATAGGTAGGTTGTCTTTATTCTGCTCAAAGTTTCACAGGTAGGTTGTCTTTAGTCTGCTCAAAGTTTCATTGGTAGGTTGTCTTTAGTCTGCTCAAAGTTTCATAGGTAGGTTGCCTTTAGTCTGCTCAAAGTTTCATTGGTAGGTTGTCTTTAGTCTGCTCAAAGTTTCATAGGTAAAGTTTCATTGGTAGGTTGCCTTTAGTCTGCTCAAAGTTTCATTGGTAGGTTGGTCTGCTCAAAGTTTATTGGTAGGTTGTCTGCTCAAAGTTTCATTGGTAGGTTGTCTTTAGTCTGCTCAAAGTCTGCTCAGTTTCACAGGTAGGTTGTCTTTAGTCTGCTCAAAGTTTCACAGGTAGGTTGTCTTTAGTCTGCTCAAAGTTTCACAGGTAGGTTGTCTTTAGTCTGCTCAAAGTTTCATTGGTAGGTTGTCTTTAGTCTGCTCAAAGTTTCATTGGTAGGTTGCCTTTAGTCTGCTCAAAGTTTCATTGGTAGGTTGTCTTTAGTCTGCTCAAAGTTTCATTGGTAGGTTGTCTTTAGTCTGCTCAAAGTTTCATAGGTAGGTTGTCTTTATTCTGCTCAAAGTTTCACAGGTAGGTTGTCTTTAGTCTGCTCAAAGTTTCATTGGTAGGTTGTTTCATTGGTAGGTTGTCTTTAGTCTGCTCAAAGTTTCATTGGTAGGTTGTCTTTAGTCTGCTCAAAGTTTCATTGGTAGGTTGTCTTTAGTCTGCTCAAAGTTTCATTGGTAGGTTGTCTTTAGTCTGCTCAAAGTTTCATTGGTAGGTTGCCTTTAGTCTGCTCAAAGTTTCATTGGTAGGTTGTCTTTAGTCTGCTCAAAGTTTCATAGGTAGGTTGTCTTTAGTCTGCTCAAAGTTTCACAGGTAGGTTGTCTTTAGTCTGCTCAAAGTTTCACAGGTAGGTTGTCTTTAGTCTGCTCAAAGTTTCATAGGTAGGTTGTCTTTAGTCTGCTCAAAGTTTCATAGGTAGGTTGTCTTTAGTCTGCTCAAAGTTTCACAGGTAGGTTGTCTTTAGTCTGCTCAAAGTTTCATAGGTAGGTTGTCTTTAGTCTGCTCAAAGTTTCATTGGTAGGTTGTCTTTAGTCTGCTCAAAGTTTCACAGGTAGGTTGTCTTTAGTCTGCTCAAAGTTTCATTGGTAGGTTGTCTTTAGTCTGCTCAAAGTTTCACAGGTAGGTTGTCTTTAGTCTGCTCAAAGTTTCATTGGTAGGTTGCCTTTAGTCTGCTCAAAGTTTCATTGGTAGGTTGTCTTTAGTCTGCTCAAAGTTTCATAGGTAGGTTGTCTTTAGTCTGCTCAAAGTTTCATAGGTAGGTTGTCTTTAGTCTGCTCAAAGTTGCATACTTTTTTTAGACCTATACAGCTTAGTTACTTATAATTTTTTGGTTATTTAACTGTATATGTAAAACCTAAAAAATATTTTGTTTGATGTCCTCCACATGAAAATTTTAACAGGCTTAGCAACGTATGTCCAGCAACAACCGACTGTGAATTTCATATCAAGAAGAAATAATTGTTTGCCTTACTTCTTGATTTATTATTCTATATTTTAAGAAAAATAATTTTAATAATTGATTTCTAAATTGTAATAATATGTATATAATGTATAATAATTGAAATATGACTATATATTACAAAATACTAGTCCACTAAAATATAACCAAGACAAGGAAAACTAACAGTCAGCTTTATATTACATTATTATATAATGTATAATAATTGAAATATGACTATATATTACAAAATACTAGTCCACTAAAATATAACCAAGACAAGGAAAACTAACAGTCAGCTTTATATTACTGGATAAATGGCCTGAGTGCACATGCACTACATCAATGCAAGCTATGTAATGTTAGGTAGTCAATATAATAAAAAATAATAAATATATGTGTTCATATATAATGTGTGTGACTTAAGCTACATCAGATTAAAACTTTGTATTTTCATGTTATAATATTTAATCATTGTAGCATGAAGAAAGCATAATTTATATTTATTTCCTAATTTTTTTATGATGGACTCAAGGTTAGTTATGTGGGGTCTGTCACAGTACAATTTTATATTTTATGTTATTTTCTAAAAACAAATACTTAAAATGCATTTAGGAGGTTTTAGAAATTATGCAAATAATAGTTGAAATTTTTGGAACAATGAATAGTTTTTAATCATTTTATGATTAAATCTGCACTCAGACTAGTAAAGAAACAGACTATTGTCACTAATAAATCTTCAATAAAAATATTTCATTAAAAAACTTGATTATTTTTTGTATACAAAATACTTGTAATCTTTATTAAAAGTTTAGAAACAGACTATTGTCACAAATAAATCTTCAATAAAAAATATTTCATTAAAAAACTTGATTATTTTTTGTATATAAAATACTTGTAATCTTTATTAAAAGTTTATCAAATTTTGTGAATATATAAGTGCTGTTTTAAAAGTTATGGTGAAAAAACTTAATGTTGCAAATATGTAGAGAAACTCATATGATACCAAGCCTGTTGCAAAAGGGTTAATTGCCAGAAGGGTTAATTCAGTTCCACTCTATTTCCACACACTTTATCTCCTTTTCTGATCTTATTCTTTAAAAGTATATTTAATAACTTATAATATTCTGGTTTCCCTGCATCTTCTCATGGACAATCTCTCAAGGCCCATCAAGAAACCACCCACAGAGTGATCTTTCAATCCTGTTGTATTCATGAGGCTATGTTCTTGTCATGACACTCACCTTCTAGATACTTTTATCATTCATTTGAAAACCATGTTTTACTTTTGTTCCTTGTTCCTCATCCATTTGCTGCAGCTGTGGTTACATTCAGCCTCTACATAAATATTTTCTCAACCCAAACCAGTCATTTTACATATATATTTTTCTCTACAAGTGGATCATCACTGAACAGTCAGGACTGAATCAACCTTTTTCTCTTTGTGTGCTCTCTTGTTCATTGTTATCCTCATGTTCTTTCCTTCCTTAGAGCTTTCTGCTGGTCGTCTCATCCATGGTTTCATCTATTGAACCTTCTCTGGTTCTCTCCTCCTTTACCTCCTTCATTTTCACTTCTCCCTCTTCCATGTGGCAGTTCATCACATCAGACGTGGGTTTCTTCCAGTCTCTTATTACAGACTTTTTCATGTTTTCTTTCTTACTTTATCCATTCTTCTCCCTTTCTTTTCTATCAACAAAAATGGTACATATTCTACAGTTGATCTGTGTATCATGCTTTCTCCCCTTCATGTCTTTCTGTTCTTCACCTTTTCAAATTGTTATATGGTTGTTCAATCAAGACCTATAGTTTTCTACCATAAATGGCTATAAAGGTAGCTCTCCCTAGTACTTTCAGGTTTTCCCATTATTATCATGTATTTTCATCTATGTGCTTTCCTTATTTTTGTATCCTTCTCATTCTACACTTCTTCCTGATTGGTGCCCTCCATGCCTTTTCCCTTTCTCTCTGTAAACCTTTAGTCTTTTGTTTCTTGTTCTTGATTACTACCTGACTTTTCAACACATATCTTTACTATGGACAGAGAGTATACACTGGTACAGAAGAGGTGTATCCTTGTACTTCTCCATGGTATAAGGCATCACAGTCCATGGGTGCTTTCTGAATGATTTTATTTAAATAGCTTTTGCACCAGTACCTTCATCACTTCAATGTTGAATTCAAACTATTATGTGTAAAGAGGTAATATATGGGAAGTTAAAATATTTCAACCCTGAAAATACTTACTTCCACTCATATCTTCCACCCATCTTTCCACTTCCAGTGTATCCTTTCTTACCTATTGTTAAAGTGTTGATGGAACAATCAATATAGAGGAAGCCAACTAAGCTAGGAAAGTGTTTCACACTTTTATTGGTGTAGGGCCGTTGCATGCTACAGTGCAGCAATTGCACAAGTTTAGGTCGGGAACCTCAAGGCTAGTGTCCAAAAAAAAAAAAAAGTGCATATAGACAGCAATACAAAATCAGGAAAAGTTTTTAAGTGAAAGGAAGCATTTATTAGAGACACATTTTTAATGTTCTAAAATGTTAACCTTAGTTTTTATTTCAGGTTTGTTTTTGATAGATGTGTGTGATGATGGGACTAGGGTTAACAAGGTAAAAACAAATATTTTTAATAGATACTTGTATGTGATGATAAGACCAGGGTTAATATGGTAAAAAGGTATATTTTATAGATACTTGTATGTGATGATAAGACCAGGGTTAATATGGTAACAAGGTATATTTTTATAGATACTTGTATATGATGATAAGACCAGGGTTAATATGGTAACAAGGTATATTTTTATAGATACTTGTATGTGATGATAAGACCAGGGTTAATATGGTAAAAAGGTATATTGTTATAGATACTTGTATATGATGATAAGACCAGGGTTAATATGGTAACAAGGTATATTTTTATAGATACTTGTATATGATGATAAGACCAGGGTTAATATGGTAAAAAGGTATATTTTTATAGATACTTGTATATGATAATGGGACAATGGTTAATAAGTAGAATCCTGTTTGTTTTCTTATCTACAAAATACTTATTTTCACTACACTTATCTGTCAGATAAGTTGATTTCTAACTTTACTTTTTATTTTGAGATTCAGCATATAGTCATGGTTCAGTTGAGAAACACTTTCTAACATCAACTGTCCCTGTCTTTCAAAAAAGAATGGATCTACCATGATTGCTGTAAGACCTTTTATTCAGTTAAGGTTTTCTACTGATGAAACTATGTGATTTGACATGTTAATAAATACAAAGATCTGAGACTGAAATGTTTTATAAGTGACATAATGATGCTGTCTACTGAGAGTTTATTACACAGGTTTATTTATTTATTCTGTTGTTTAATGTCACTGTTTTTGAAGGTATATGACTCCTATTCATCTATATTCCTTTGGTCCTTCAGGAGCATGATCTGAAAATGAATAATTTTTAATTAGCCACCTTCTTCAAGTACTTATGTTGAAGAAGAGCTGTCACCTGTTTCAGAAGCCAAATCAGTTTAAGGTGTCAAGTTGTTTGATTGTTTAAAGAGTGTAACTGTTGATAATATTATTGGTTTGATCTTCTAGAACTTAGGACAAAGAGTAGCTAATTGTGATAGGTTTTGTACCAACTTGATAAAATTGTATACAATTTTTTATTGAACTTAAATTGATAGAAAAAGATGTACGTACTAAATGGTGAAGCAGACTTTCCAAGCTTGTTGCTGGCCTTTCCTCTTTTGCTTCTGTAAATCTACATGTAAATGATTATGCATTCACCAGTAGAAGCACCACACAATCACAATTGTCACAATCTCGATTGGCAGTTGTAATGTACAGACATGTTTTCTTTTCCTCACAAGTTTGTCAACATTTTGCTTTATCCTATAGACTTTTTTTATTTAACATATCTTTAATTTTTTTTGTTTTTTTCTAACTTTTCTTACTTTGTACAATTCCTGATGTACAATTCCAGATACTGCTAGGTTTTGGTTGAAGCACTGCTGTATATATTGCAATTTATCTCTCAGGCTGAGTTATTCCTCCTTACTACCATCTTTTTTTTTCAGTTCCCATGGGGTTAGGTGTTGGTTGGAGATAGTCCAGCTAAGTAATTCTTCACATGTATGCTGCCCAGTATCCCTTTAGAGTGGATGAAAAATGCCCAGTGCTACCAGATTTTGGACTGGAGATGTCATCCCACTGGGGCTTTCTACCTTCCTACCATCCACTTAATGTTGGTTCATGAAAGATCAGATGTTGGTTGGGTTAGAAATGTGCACAAGTGGAGATGGATTTTGGTAGAGAAACTTGTCTTCCTTACCAGTTTTTATTTTGAAGTAAAGAGGTAGGTGATCCTCTATCTGATATACAATTTCAGTTACTGCCAAGTGTTAGGTGATGTTGAACTACCACTGTGGGCTGTTATGCCCTAGCCACTCAATATCCAGGAGTCCTGTTCATAGGTGAAATGTATTATGGGATTCCTTCATGTTTATCCACTTTTTATGTTCAGGATACACACAGTCATAAAAGACCAAAGATTACACCTGTATCAGATGTGGTGTGGTCTCTCACTGTGAATTTTTTTTTTGGTTTCATACCTTATTGTCTCTTTTTTTGGGCACTATCTAAAGGGGGAATATTTTTTCACCAGCCCTTCACTAGTTCAGTGTAGGATTCTAGGTATTTTGAGAGTGGAGGTAAGATATTGTATTGGAAGTTAGCATTTTTATAAAATAAAAATGTATTTCCAATTGATACTTACCAACACTCACAATTCTAATATAGCCTTCCCTCTTCTGGTGATTTGTGGTATGTGTCCTGTGGCCAGTCTTGAAGTGATTAACAAGTGTAAATGTGGAGAAGGCACTGATTACAGTAGGGATAGTGTCACATCCTCGTTGGTGGAGAGTGACACCATAATCGTTTACATGTAGATATGTAGAAGTATCAGGTAAAACATTGGTGTTGAGTGTGGAAAATTTGTGCCAAAAGAGGGTAGTACTAATAGAGAAAATCTATTCTGTGAGGAGAAGTATCTATTGGAAAAACATTTTCACTTTAGGAGAATGCTAACTTTTTGTAATTTAAATTTTGTTGTATTCTATGTATTTATTATAACTATAAACGGAAGATTAATACTTTTAGTTCGGAAGTGAAGTTGTGAAGCTGCAGAGTCTTACTGTTTTATTTCATATATTGTCCTTTATTTCAAAGTTTGGGTCTTATTTAAATCTTAGTTTTACACAGTATATGTATTCAAACACTTTAACATTAGCTCATTGTTATAGGGTGTTTTCAAAATAAAAACTAAACAGCATGTATTGAGTCATATCTAATTACATCTTATTACTTTAAACTACAGATAAAAATAAAAACTGACAGCTTTGTAAGTAAAGTGAATTTTAAATGCTTTATTAACTATATTTTCATATACTTAATTTTTAGTCTAATCGAAGAACAATTCTATCTGTTGGTGATGTGGAAGATTTTGGACTTCCTCTTAGTAATGATTTGGAAAGAAGAAGACAACTAGCTGAGGAGAGAAGAAAAGAATATAACAGATTTTTGAAGGAGGTGAAGTTTTATTTTTAATTTAAAGCCAAAATTATTTTCTGGAATGCTGCTTATAACATTGATTCATTTTCTTGGTGTCATTCATTCATTTTCATTAGATGTCTGTAAAAGTAGCACTAAGCTATGCAGGAGCCTACTCATAATACTGGTTATTTTTAATGTCTGGTTATATGTGTAGAATGAAAAGTCTGGACAATGTTCAAATTTCAAGCAAAATTTTTAATGTACAACAGGAAAAGCAGTACATACATCTATGTAGATATTGAGATAGTCAAGTCTACTAGAGGGTGTATAAACATCTTTTCTCTTGAGAATGACTTATTTGGAACCAAACAGAGGCAAGACCTCCTTATCAATCATGTTGAAGAAAGCAAACTTGAATCTACCATGTAAACTTAATTTTTAGTCCAGCAGCAACATCATATCCTGAACCTTATTTCCTGACACTGTTGATCTGGTGTCACTTTGTCCACCTTTATGATTGGCCAGCAAAATAAATTCAAATGTCAACTGTCTAACTCATGAGGGTTCACAATATATTGAAGTATCCTTACTGGCAGAGAAAACATTACCTACTAAAGAGAACAAGAAACAAAGGCATCGAGAACAAGGTGGCTCTAATGACTTTCTTGATCACATCCTATTGTTATGACGGTGCAGACACTGATATATCTAAAGTAAAAATTAAAAACTCACATGTCACTTCAGCAGGTAGACAATCAATGGTATGTTTCTATATCACAAGGGCTCTTGTATTCAATCACTTCTTTCTACTGTGAGGTGGTATTTTTTCATAATTGTTAATTATTATTATTATGTTTATTTTGTGTACCTTTTCCTCTATTGTTTAACTGACCTGTATCTTTAGCTTGCTTTTGCTGAAAGCTAACGTTAATTCTGTTAGAATTAACTCTAGCATTATTGTCAGAAGTATTGCTTTAGCTTGTTTTGGCCTGAAGCTAACTTTAATTCTGTTAGAATTGATTTTAACATTAATTATCTCCTTATCATATTTATGCATGATCATGTTTGTAGATATAGAGTGACCAATAAATAGATCATACATATAAAAATACTGTGATCAATAAACAGATAATGTTTATAAACAGTCACCAACAACCAGATCATATTTATAGACAGTCTGGACAACAATCAGATAATGCTTGTAGAGATAGTGTCAACAATATCCATACCATGTTTATAAACATACTTCAGACAACACCCAAATCATGTTTATAAATATACTGTGACCAACAGTGAGATTACATTTATGGACCTAGTGTGAACAACAACCACATCATGATTGTAGACATAGTGTGGACAACAACAATATCATGCTTATAAACATATTGTAGCTAGCAGCTAGGTTATGTTTATAAACAGTGACCAGCAATCAGATCATGTTTATAGACATGCTGTGAATGACCACCACATCATGATTTTAGACATAGTGCTGACAACAGCCAGTTCATGTTTGTAGGCAAAGTGTGGACAATGAGTAGATCATGTTTATAAACATATCATGACCAAGAACTAGATCATGTTTATAAACATTCTTTGGCCAACAACATAACATGTTTATAGGCATATTGTGAACAACAACCAAACCATGTTTATATTCATACAGTGAGATCATGTTTATAAACATGCTGTTGCCTTCAGTACTTTAATGCTCCACACCAGAACAGAAACATTCTGAAAGAAACCCCATCTCCTCTTTATTTAATTGGATAGTTTGAAAATATTGTATGATTAAGTAGAGATTATGATGCATTAACATTATTTTTTCTCTCTGGTTCTTTTTACTAACTTCTATCAAGGCTAAACTGTTAAGTCAGAAGTTTGAGAATAATGCATTAAATATTTGAAGTGAGGGAAGCCTGATCCACATAACTTTATAGAAAAACCTTTCACAAGGTGAATGTCATAAAAACAACATAACACAAGTCATATTTTTCTAACATATCTAGTGTTTGGTCATATGTGACTACTATTTTAGGTGAAGAATTAGAAACAAACAGAATTTGTACCACTGTCAATAAGTAAGGACAAACAAATTATTTAGAATATTCTCGGTTCAGACTATTTTACAAGCATATGATGTAGAAGGTGATTGTAGTGTGGTATAAGTGGTAGTATTAAGAAATTTGGTAGTCTGGTATAAGTGGTAGTATAAGGAATAATGGTAGCATGGTAGAAGTGGTGGTTCAAAGGATGATGGTAACAGTAGAAGTGATAGTGTAAGGAATAATAGTAACATGATAGAAGTGGTGGTATAAGTGATGACAGTAGCATGGTAAAAGTGGTCTAATAAAAGATGATGGTAACATAGTAGAAAGTAGTGGATTATGGAATGATGGTAACATAGTAGAAATAGTGGATTAAGGAATGATTTTAACATGGTAGAAGTAGTGGATTAAGGAATGATGGTAACATGGTAGAAGTAGTGGATTAAGGAATAATGGTTACATGGCAGAAAGTAGTGGATTAAGAATGATAGTACTTATATGGTAGAAGAAATAGTGGATCAGGAACGACGGCAGCTTACGGCAGCAGCTTGAAAGTGGATTAAGGAATGACGGTAGCAACGCAGTAGAAGTAGTGGATAAGAAACGATAATATAACGCAGTAGAAGTAGTGGATCAAGAATAATGTATACGCAGTAAAAAAAGTGGAATAGATGAAAATAATAATAAATACGGTAGAAAGTAGTAGATTAAAGAACGATGGTACTTACGGTAGAAAGTAGTGGATGATGAAACGATGGCAGAAACGGCAGCTTGAAATGAATGAAGAACGACGGTAGAACGGCAGTAGTAGAATAAGAATAAATGTACATACGGTAAAAGTAGTGGATTGAGAATGATAGTACTTATGGTAGAAGAAATAGATTAAAGAATGATGGTAGCATAAGTAAAAGATGGATTAAAGAAAATAGTAGCTTAAATAAAGTAGATCGATTAAAGAATAATAGTAAACGGCAGTAAAAGTAGTAGATTGAGAACGAATAATAGTATACATAGTAAAGTAGTGGATTAAGGAACGATGGCTTAGCAAGTAGAAGTAAATGGAAAAAGGAAAATAAAACAAGGTAAAGAAATGAAAAGTATAAAGAATAACGAATGCTATAAGTAGAAGTGGAAGATTAAGAACGATGGTAGCTTACGGTAGAAGAAAAAGTGGATTGAGGAACGATGGTAGCATGGCAGAAGTAGTGGATCAAAAGAAAACGATAGTAGCACGGTAGAAGTAGTGGATTAAAGAATGATGGTAGCATGGTAGAAGTAGTGGATTAAGGAATGATGGTAGCATAGTAGAAGTAGTGGATTGAGGAATGATAGTAGTACGGTAGAAGTAGTGGATTGAGGAATGATGGTAACATGGTAGAAGTAGTGGATTAAGGAATGATGGTAGCATGGTAGAAGTAGTGGATTAAGGAATGATGGAAGCAGGGTAGAAGTGAAGGTATAAGGAGTTTGTTTGTTTAGAATTAAGCACAGAGCTATACAATGGACTATCTGTGCTCTGCCCTCCAAGAGTATTGAAACCTGGTTTCTAGTGGTTGTTAGTCCACAGATATACTGCTGATCCACTGGGGAGTTGAAACAATGAATGAAAGAAGCAAACTAGAACTATTACTATAAACCATAGCTGAGATCTTGAAAAGTTTGGGTTATAAAGTTATGATAAAGCATTTTTTAGATTTTTATTGTAAATAATTTGTATATCTATTTCACATTTTTAAGGAAAAATAAGGTAATATGTTTTTAGCATTACCTATTCATATAAGAAATAAACAATATAAAGAAAGAGCCAGTGCTATGTGTAATTTTGAATAACTAAAGATAATTATTCTGTTGTGTTAGAAAGAAGACAAAGACAGTTTTATGAGACTTCAAAAAACAGCTGTTGCGAGATCTCCCAAAGAACCAAAACAGCAAACATTTCTAGACTATGAACAAATTCTTCGACAGAAGAAACTGGATGAAAATAAATACAGGTAAGTTTCATTGGTAATTTCACAAGCAGTTTGTTTTTGTGTAGGTCTGAAAATAAACGAGAATGAAAGTAGATACAGGTAAATTATTTCAATTTTTATTTTAGGAAACACATTAAGGATAATAAAATTATCTGTAATGATGTAATTGAGTACTATTTTGTAGTCTGGTACAAGTATTGATAACACTGCACAACAAAATTTTTGCTTCTTGAATATTATTGGGTGTTCCTTATAGATTTTTGGCTGCTGATCACGAAAATCACATCCAAATTTTCCCATCACGTACCATTTCATCGAAATATTCAGTTTTGCTACAAATGAAAGACGATATCAGGGCAACTCTAATCCGTCAATGCTTGCTGACTACTGTTGGACACTGCAACGTGATGCACCAGACATTGAATACAAACGAAAATCAGGAACAAAACACCTTTAATTATGTTGAACTTAATAGCGTATTAGAAACATAAATGCAATTAAATACATTATTGTTGGTAAACAGTTAACTGTCATTTTTTCAGAGTTCCTACGTGATGAAGCAAAACCAAAACTATATTTGTGCATACCCACCAGGTACCTGTCGCAATCAGCAAAACCTTTTCAGGAAACAAAATTTTTCAAAAATATTATTATGCAGTGTAATAGCTTTTAAAAAATGACATGACTAAACAAATACTTCTACAGGACAAATAACCATGTTAAATTCATAATAATTTGTTGAAAATGACTACATTGTACCATGTCTTCAATGTTTCAAACATGATAACAGTATTCCATATCTTCAGTGTTACAAGCAGGATTATAGTATTCCATGTTTTCAGTGTTAAAAATATTCAGTTGTACATAGAAGTGTACAAAAGTAAATGTTTTGTTTCTTTAGTTATGAAATACTCGTGTAGTAATTTACTGCACCATATGAAATACTCGTAGTAATTTATTGTACCATATGAAATATTCATGTAGTAAATTACTGTACTTTATGAAATACTTATATAGTAATTTACTTGATAAAATACTTATGTACACTTACTTCTGTCTATGATGAATGAATAACCAGTCAAAATCTCAGAATGTACCTCTAGTGATTTTCTTAATCTTTTTCAAATGTCAAGTTATCATTTCTAAACAAGTCTTCAAGAACTTCAGTTGAGTCTTTAGTCTGGTTGAAATTTCATATTTTTTGGACTCAAATACAACTTAGGTACTAAGCTTGATAAATTGTGTTGTATCTGTATGGCTATTTATGATTTTTTGATCATTTCAAATGTATATATAAAAGCTAAAAACATTATTTCATTTCACATCCTCCTCATGCAAAGTTTTAAAATGTTTAGTAGCCTACAGCAAGCAGCAAAGTATTAAAAAGGTTGTCATAACTGGAAGATATAATTGTTTGCTATACTTGTATATTTACTGCTCTATGTTTTAAGAAACATATGTTAAAGAACTTATTTGTAAAAAGCAATAACGAATATACATATATGATGTATTATAACTGAAATGTGACTGTATTTTACAAAGTACTATTACTAATCTACTGAAACACAGCTAAGACAGGTCACTTTGCCAAGGTCAGTTTTATATTCCTGGATACGTTAACATAAGTGCACATGCACTGATCTATTGTAACTTCTGTGATATTAGCCAGTGATGGCTGAAAGGCCAATATAATAAAAATAATAAATGTATATCAATATATAATATTATGACATTTAGCTATCTAGACTAAATATTTATGTTTTCAAGTTAAATGTGTAGTCATTATAGAATGAAAGAAAAGCATTATTTATATTTATTTATTTATTGTGGTGTTTACAAGATCAGTCAGTTCTATTGAACATGTGTACAGAGATTTCGATTCAGTAGTGGAAATAACAGATAGATTATAAAGAAAAGCATTATTTATATTTATTTATTTATTGTGGTGTTTACAAGATCAGTCAGTTCTACTGAACATGTGTACAGAGATTTCGATTCAGTAGTGGAAATAACAGATAGATTATAAAGAAAGCATTATTTATATTTATTTATTTATTGTGGTGTTTACAAGATCAGTCAGTTCTACTGAACATGTGTACAGAGATTTCGATTCAGTAGTGGAAATAACAGATAGATTATAAAGAAAAGCATTATTTATATTTATTTATTTATTGTGGTGTTTACAAGATCAGTCAGTTCTACTGAACATGTGTACAGAGATTTCGATTCAGTAGTGGAAATAACAGATAGATTATAAAGAAAAGCATTATTTATATTTATTTATTTATTGTGGTGTTTACAAGATCAGTCAGTTCTATTGAACATGTGTACAGAGATTTCAATTTAGTAGTGGAAATAACAGATAGATTATAAAGTTTTTCTAAACAAAATTGATAATTATTCACAGGTTATAAAGATTTCATATGTGGAATTTGAAAATTATCTGATCCATAAAAGTATTTTTAATATTAAAATGAAAATTACTCTGCATGTTCAATGGTTAGTAGTCTGAGAAAATCTGTGATCAGAAACTCTTGATACTTAATTTAAAACCTGATCTTTTGTGTTCAGAAGCTTTGTAGTGTTAACCAATAACCTGCAGAATATTGTAAAGATATGTGTATATTATAAAAACTCATAGTATGGTTACTTTCATGGCTACGAGGTTGTTGGATTTCACTCAACTTGTAATGGAAGGGTTAAACAGCTTGATATAAATTATACCCAAAAGTGTAACACTGTTTCTGTCTGTTTAAACAGCTTTATATAAATCATACCTAGAAATTTACTATTGTTTCCTTTTATTTAATGCTATGTTATGGGTACATCAAAGTGCACATCTCATGACTTTTTTGTAGACGTGCATTTCAAATTTTATTAAACTATGGTATTATCAAAACATGTAATAAATCAAATTAATATTACATGAGTTTTAGTTTTCTTTATTTTGAATAGGATATTTCAATAAATTCTTCATTGCATGTGTATGATGACATTTGTTTACCCTAACTTCCCTATTTTCTATTTTTTAATCAACTCTCCTGAATTTAACATAAATTACTTATTATAGAAAAGATATTACTAAAATATGTTTTAATTCTGTAGCCTTAAATCATTGTTGTGTACTGAGAAATAGACTGGAAAAATGACACCCGTTTGTTATGCCCACCAGTCACATTCTCTCTTTCATAAGTTGCCAGAACGTGTTACTGATGTTTGCTATTATATCATTTATAACCAGTAGGAAGTTTTACTTTAATTTATCAAATGACATGTAATACTACCTTGCTCTCAGTAGAGATTTTCACCTACAGGATGAAAATGTTATCACAGAGTTCAGATTGAACAGCTCAGGGAATTATTTTATATTCTCTTATGCTGTAATCAGAAAGTAAATTAAATTGTAATAGCTATAGGACATTGTTTTGTGCATGTAATCTTAAGTGCATTTTTGAAATAAATAAAAATTAGGCTTAAGTTTCATCATCAGGCCAACAGCAAAAAACAATAATCGAAATGTAAGTACTAAGATTTTAATATATATTTTTATTTATTGTTGTAAAAGTAACTGAAATGAAAGAATTATAAACTGATTTGTTTAGATGAGGTTAGGTATTGAAAGCTGATTATAATAAAAATCTTTTTCACTAGGTACGTTTTATATCGTTCAATATGGTAGCTTGAGCTGTGTGTTTAACATGTGATTTAAAGCTTGTATTATGAGATTATTAGCTAGAAATAGAAAAAAACAACAGTAAAATGAAATAAAAACAGATGTAAATTGTTATAAACCTTAAACTGTTTAGGATAAATAATTGTAATTTTCTGCTATAATTTGCAATCATTGTAGAAAAAAAAGAAAGGGTAGCTTAGATTTATTTCATATTTTTTGTGATGGTCAAAAGAATGATCAAATTAACCGAGTCCATATAGAGTTAGGGCTGAAAAAATGTGAAGTTTTATTTAAAACACTTTTCATAGTCACTTAGGAATTTTTAAAGGTTATGCAAATGAAATTTAAAAGCTCTAAGCTGACAAAAAATACTTTAATCTCAGCATGAAAAATTACCTTACATTCGTGATAGCCAACATACTGACACCAAGATACATAATTAAAAAATCTTATTTTTTATGCAATAGACTTGTAATGATTACCAAATCTTATAAAAGTGAAGAAACAAATTAGGAATTCTAGTAATCATTAATACTTCAGGATGGATTCATTTCAGAGGGCCAACCCTGTGTGATTAGGCTTAATAACATGGAATAAGTCACACCTATAAATGTACTACATTTTTATATTTAATACCTCTACTTGGTATAAATCACATCTATAAATGTACTACATTCATTGTATTTGTTACCTATAAATGATATCTGTAAATGTACAACTATCCTTATATTTAATACCTCCCCTTGGTATAAATCGCATCTGTAAATGTACTAATTTTGTAATATATAATACCTTCCCTTAGTAAAAAACACAGCAGATAGCCCTCAGGTAGCTTGGCACAAAATTCAAAAACAAACAAATCCTACATTTGATACTTCTCCTTGGTATAAATCACACCACAGATGTACCACTTTCCTTAGATTTAAATATTCTTCTTGTGTTCTTTATATTGCATTATAGTTTGTATATATATATATATCTTTTCAGGGAAATTAATGGTTTTGCAGCAGTTGATGATTCAGAGTTGATCCGACTTCAAAAGGAGTCTCAAAAGTTAAAAGCTGAAGAAGATGGATTTGCCCTACTGGTTTGTTTGCTTTGCCTGTTTTTGAGTTACAGCATTGGTGAAGGATGAGAAACACCTTTGTAATAGCCTTCATCCTTCTGCTATACCTGTAATATAAATAGCATTATCACAAAAGATATTGAAAATAGGATTACTTGCTAGAAAAGTTAAATAACCATAAAAATATTAAAATTATAAACATCGTCACTAGTGATAGAAATTTTATAAGAGGATAAATATTTGTAGTTTTCCCAAAACATTCTGGTTTAAATCAAACATGTAAATGTTTAATTAGAAATATATGTCAAATGTAGTTGTCACCTGGTATTTTTAACATTGTCTTATAGGTCCATTAAATGGTATAATAAATTATTAAAAATTTACCTTTAATCATATATGTGTTGAGCAAACTCTTACTTGCTTTGTGATCGTTTTTACTAAAATAAAACTAAAACTTTCATTCTTATTTTCTAGCTAAGCAACCTAAAGGTCAGTTTGATGTCTTAATTATTCCTTACATCATATAATTTTGCCATTATTTTTATTACTAATTTATTTAATAGCTAGGTTTATTATCACAAACTCATACCTTTATTAAATTCTGTATCACTGTATTAATTCTGAATTAAATCAGTCAAAAGGATATATTTATATATTGAGCACTTTTAACTTATAACTAAATTTAAATTGTGTATTTTGTATCTCAACCTCAAAACCTTAGTTAAAGTTTTATATTTTGTGTCATTAATGCATATTATTGTTATAGCTTTGTAACAGTGACTTCTGCTTCAGTTAACATTTTCTGCTTTTAACAGAAAACTTCTATCAAACATAAAATTTGTTATTACAAACTTGTATGTAAGTTAATGTTTTATATCACTAATTTGTACCTCCAGTAATGTTTTTACATTACTAACTTGTACTCCAATTAGGTTTTATATCACTAATTTGTATATCTGGTAATGTTTTTACACAACTAACTTACACTCCAGTTTATGTTTTATATTGCTGATTTATACATCAGGTAATGTTTTATATAATTAACTTGTACTCCAGTTTGTGTTTTATATCACGGATTTGTACTTCAAGAAATCCCCTCGGTGTGGATTCCTGTACATGATGAGAGGACCTCCCAGGGAAGGTTCTGTTCTTTCAGTTTATCTCCTCTGGGATCTAAACATCCACCCCCGTATTTGCTGTGCGTGGCAACCTGTGAAGGAGAGGAGAGGATCCCGGTGGATGAGGGGTCTAACCCTAACACACTGCTTTGGCCTTGAATTCATGTAGACAGGCAACCTTGGGGTGGCCCCCCTTAGGCCATTTGGCTGGTCCACTTGGGCTAGAGTCAGTCAAGTACCAGTGGTGGATGTTCTCAACAGGTGTTGTGGACATTATATCTGATGCTGGTGTTTGGGTATAGTGCTCATGAAACCCTGGCGTTGCTGCAGTGTCCTTGTTTGGCATTGTAGTGCGTCCCCTCGTAGGGCTCCATGGGCACCGAAATTTCTTTTTCTTTATTATGGATACTCCAATCAAAATTCTTAATAAAATAGTGAAAATACAGTCTATAGGTAAACGACCACGTCTTAAAGATTCTGAGCAGCAGTCCTCACCATCTGTACCACTTGTTGTACCTCATTTTCTTATATTGCATTCACTTTCAGAGAAACCTTTAGGACAAATGTCTCCCTTTTTCATTCAGAAGGGACTAGAGGGACTTGCTGGCTCTCCAAAGTCAGTAAAAAAGCTTCAATCTGGTGACATATTGGTGGAAACATCCACATCTCAACACAGTGAACTGTTGCATTCAAAGACAATTGGGGATATACCTATAGAGGTTACATCTCATGCTACTTTGAATTCATTACAAGGAGTCATTGTTGAGAGGGATTTGAAGAACATCCCAGAGTTGGAGATTCTCACTGGTTTCTCCACCCAAGGAGTTTCTGTAGTGAGGCGCATCTCCACTCACAAAGACGGAGTTGCATTGCCGACCAATATCCTTGTTCTGACATTTACATCACTACATGTACCTGCCACCATCAGGGCAAGTTATCTTAATTGCAGGGTATGGCCTACATTCCAAACCCTCTGTTGTTTCCAGTGTCAGAGGTTTGGTCACTCAAAAATGTCATGTTGTGGTGGCAAGGATCATGATGCCTATGAGTGTGAAATGGACCCACATTGTGTCAATTGCAATGGCTCCCACCCATCCTACTTTCGTTCTTACCCTAAGTGGTTGGAAGAAAAAGAGGTGCAGCTTTTGAAAACAGTTCAAAACACTATTTAACCTGAGGCTCAAAACTTGCTGTCCACCACTTCATCTTGGACGTGTGCTGCTGCATTTCGTTTCACATCTACAGTGGGAGTGCAGACAGATCTCTCTATGCCTCCAAGAGAATCGTTCTGAAAACAAATGAAAAGCCTTTTGACCTCCATGGTTAAAAAAGTTGATAAATCAACTTCTACACCCATCTCTGTCTCTTACATGCATTCCAACAAACCCCAAGATCCACATCCTTTGGGCATTCCAACAAACCCCAAGATCCACATCTTTTGGTTCTGGCTACAGGAATTTCCTCGCATACCTCTTCTTCTCGCACCCCAAGATGCAAAACAATCATTTGTTTGCATCCTTAGTTACTGGAATCCCCTTCCAACAACAAAGACCTGCCCAATCGACCCAGGGCAGGATCTGTGGAGGTCGATAGACCTCCCTCGAATAGGGACAGTAAGGAAAAAAAAAATGTCATAAACAGGAGGGTTCTTCACCCAATTCCCCTACATATCGTTAAAAATGGCCACCTTGATGCAATGGAACTGTCAAGGTTTATGTTTTAATCTAGATGACATCAAAACACTGATTGCTTTCTACCATCATGTATGTCTTTCCTTACAGGAAATATTTCTGAAACCTCCCAATACAGTCACCTTTCAGCAGTTTTCTTTGTTCAGAAATGACAGGCTGTGTGATGGATGAGTGCATGGAGGGGTGGCACTGTTGGTTGATCAGCATGTGCCCATCCTGTCTTTGTCACTCAACACACCCTTGGAGGCCATAGCCATACATGTTTCCTTGAGTCATACCATTACTGTTTGTTCTCTTTTACCTGTCACCTGGAGAGACCTATGATCAATCAGACCTTGATACTCTCATTGTACAGTTGCCATCTCCCCTTTTTAATCCTGGGGGACTTTAATGGACACCATCCCCTCAGGGGAAGTGCTGTTATTGATAGGAGGGGTCGTACTGTAGAGCGTATGCTCTCTAAGCACAACCTTTCTCTTTTCAATACTGGTTCTTCTACTTATTTTCACGCACCTAGTCAGTCCTTTACTGCTATTGATCTCTCAGTTTGCTCCCCTTCATTATTCTCCCATTTGTTATGGAGGGTTGACAATAATCCATGAGGCAGTGATAATTTTTTGATAATTTTGAGAGAGACTGGCCGTGGTTGATGCCACCCAACCCATGTATCCCAGTAGAAGCTCGTTCTTTTCTACAGGAACTTGGAGTCCCACAGGGCTGTGTTTTGAGTGTCACACTATTCAGTATAAAAATTAATGCCATCATTGAAGAACTCACTGTTGCAAATGGGCTCTATGTCGACGACTTTCACATCTTATGTCAGTCGTCAAACATAAGGTTTGAGCAGCAGCTACACACTGCCCTCAATTGTTTACTAAAGTGGACCACAGAAAATGGCTTTACCTTCTCTCTCTCTAAAACTGTTTGCATGCACTTTTGCCACCAACGGGGTATTCACTCTGATCCTGAACTCTGCATTGGTGAATTTGTGCTGCCTGTAGTCCCTGAGACCAAGTTCTTTGGGCTTATCTTTGACCATCAGCTAACCTTTATACCACACATTAAGCAGCTATGGGTCAAATGTACAAGAGCAGTGAACATCCTCTGTGTCCTCTCTACCACCACTTGGGGAGCGGATTGATGTCCTATGCTAAAGATATGTCGTGCTCTTATTCAATCGAGACTCGACTATGGATCACTGGTCTTTGGCTGTGCCAGACCCTCGGCCTTAAAGATGCTTGACCCCATTCATCATCAAGGACTTTGGCTCTACATTGGGGCTTTTTGCACCTCCCCAGTTCAGAGCCTATATATAGACTCTAATGAACCTTCTTTGCACCTCTGCCGTTTGCAACTATTTTTACTGTATGCTTCGAAACTTCATTCCTTATCAAAGCATCCCACCTGGGTTTGTGTCTTCCTTCCTCAATGGGCAGTACTTTTTCAGAACAGATGATTTGCAATTGCTCCTTTTGGTTTTCATTATCCAGGTGCAGTTGGATGAATTGGGTCTGTCCATGGATAACATTGTGGTATTGTGACCTTTCTTTAAGTCATCTGAGAAAAGCAGATATTCGCAATTGGAAGTACTGCCTTTTATTTACTGAACATCTTTTGAACAAACTTTCCATTCCTATTTATATGGATGGTTCAAAATCAGGTGACTCTTTGGGCTCTGCCATGGTTTGTTGTGGTTGCACACAGAATTTCCTCTACAGTTTCTGTGTTCACTGCTGAACTGTACACCATTTCTCTTGCCTTGGATCACATAGAAGCTAAGCAGTACTCAAACTGCACTATTTATACAGACTTGCTTAGTTTCCTACTGGCCCTGGAATCACTTTACGTTGGTTCACACCCTGTTCTCGCCAATATTTGAAACTGATTGGCCAATTTCTCTTTAACATCTACTTCTATCCAGTTTTTTTGGATACCAGGGCATGTTGGTATTCGTGGGAACAAGCTTGCAGACATGGCAGCTAAATCTATCTGCTCTGGCACTATCACCGCTGTGCTTATTCCATACATGAACTATGGTCCTGTATTCAAGGCTCGGCTCTGTGCCAGCTGGCAGTCAACTTGGAGTGAGAAACATGAAAACACGCTATTCCAAATAAATCCCTCTATTGGACTTTGGCCATCTTGCTTCCATAAGGATTGGAAAGAGAAAATTGTTCTAACTGGACTACGCATTGGTCACAGTTTTTTAACTCCACATTTTTTTTATCTGGAACTGATGCACCAGTGTGTAGTCTGTGTAACACCCAGATCACAATTAGCCACATTTTACTTTCTTGCCATCGTTGAGAGTCGTAACGACGGCACCATTTTAAACATGTTCTGTCCCAAGGTTTGTCCATAACATTAGACAGTGTTATTGGTGATGGTGACACTGTCCATCTTGGTAAAGTTTTTAGTTTTTTAAAGGCCATTAATCTTTTTTAATGTGGTTCCCTTTAAGAATCGTAGTCTCTCTAGTTCGATTTGAAATTAGAAAATGGCCACAACATTAAATAACTCGAAACCAGGACTGGAAAGGCAAACTTCAGGTGACAATGCTGCTGTTTGAACTACCCGTTAATCATCCTGGTGAGTTATTATTAAAATTTTGCTACATGTCTTTTAAAACTTTTATTACTTTACTTTTTGAAAATGGATATAATGTCATATAACTCAGAACCAGGACTGGAAAGGTCAACTTCAGGTGACTGACTGTGATTTTTGTACTTACGTGTTAGTCTTTTGGCGGGTTAGGATGATTACCATTATGCTACAGAAAGTCCTTTATGAATTCTCTTTCTGTAGTTTTTCTTTTAACTTTGTAGACTAGATGTAAACATCGGTTTTATGCTATTTATGTTTTTTGTTTGTTTTGTTTTAACTCTGTTTTGCTTTACCTTCATTTTCTTTTATGAATTTTACTACATTTACTTTAATTTTACCTTTTTATTGGATGTTTGGCACAGATAGCCTAGCTGCTTTGTGCCATAAAACACTAAATCAACCAACCAACCAACCAACTTCAAGTAATGTTTTGTATGAAACTTATTTTTTAAGTGACAAAAAAAGTGTTTATGTCTTTGATGCATATAACTGGCACTGTTATATGAATTGATAGAACAGATATGTTTGTATATAAGCTGTTTAATTCTTTAGTGGAGTTCTTGTAAATGGTATACTGATCTTTTATATAGTTTAAAGTTTATAAAGTAATCTTTAGTTTGGTTAACCCTCAGTCTCTGTTTTCATCCTTTTCAATATGAAAAAGTCTGAACAAAGCAAAGTAAAACTTTTTTGTCAAATTAAGAAAAGTAATATTATTTTGTACAAACTTATAAACCATGTAAAATTGCTAAGTATACATTAAAAGAAAAAATAGGCATATAAAATAATCAATGTTCTATTGAAGACTACCTATTAATAATGTCATTTTAGGTAAAAGTTAATGTAATTATGAAACAGTTCATGATGTTAGAAAAACATGTCGGTTCAAGAAGTCTTCATAGAAATGAATGAACACTCTATACAAGTGCTTGTGAAAGATGGACCTTTCAGAAGGGCTTTGGTTATAGAGTTTTTATTGATTTCTAATATAAAATGGTTGTAATACAGCTGAAATTGTTTTGTGAGATTAGCAACTGAAGCTGTACTTTGTTTTGTGTTCCACAGTTTTTAAGTTTTATAAGATTTAAAACTGTTACCTTTGCAATTTTACAGTTTCAAAACAGTTGGTGATGAATGTGCATGCCACTTGAAATTAGTAAGCCTAAAATATTTGTTTTATTCAGAAACTGACTTTGGATGACATGGACAATTCCCAGGCTACCTTAAGACATGGTCTAAGAAGGTCTGTAATAATAGACTATGTAACCTATAACCTTGAAATTTAATTAGCAATTCCTGTAGTGCATAAATATACAGGGTGTTTGGAAAGTCACTGTACAGTTTTGTAATCATATTTTATTCAGTCTATTTCAAGCCAGCAACTGATAGCAGTGTTTAGAAACAAAATAAGAAGGATCCAGGCCTGTATTGATGCCAACGGGGGTCACTTTAGTATAGTGATCTAAATTAATATTAGTTACTTTACATTTATTATAGTGATCTAAATGAATATTAGTTACTTCACATTTATTATAGTGCTCTAAATGAATATTAGTTACTTTACATTTATTATAGTGCTCTAAATGAATATTAGTTACTTTACATTTATTATAGTGCTCTAAATGAATATTAGTTACTTCACATTTATTATAGTGCTCTAAATGAATATTAGTTACTTTACATTTATTATAGTGCTCTAAATGAATATTAGTTACTTTACATTTATTATAGTGCTCTAAATGAATATTAGTTACTTCACATTTATTATAGTGCTCTAAATGAATATTAGTTACTTTACATTTATTATAGTGATCTAAATGAATATTAGTTACTTCACATTTATTATAGTGATATAAATGAATATTAGTTACTTCACATTTATTATGGTGCTCTAAATGAATATTAGTTACTTCACATTTATTATGGTGCTCTAAATGAATATTAGTTACTTCACATTTATTATAGTGATCTAAATGAATATTAATTACTTTAACTTGATGTTCAACAAGTAAGGCACTTTCATTGTCATTAAGTGGGTTGATTTTCTTAAAACTGATTATTCCAAATACCTTATATTTTCCCTCCACATTCAAATTAACTCTGTCATAGTTTTACATTATTCTAAGTGTTATCTTAAAGAAAAAAAGTTTTATACCTAGTTCTCTGACACTTTTTTCTACATTAAGTTGTCATTAGTAATCATAATATTATTTTAGGTATATCCTCTTTTCCATTGTAAAATGTAATTTTATTTTCCTAATTATGTTATGTTTTCCTCTTCCTACATAGAATGCAACCTTCAGTGTCAGCTCCAAGTCTAAACAATGTCACAGCCTCTACTTTGTTGTGCCATCTTCCAGGTCTAAGTGCTGTTTCAACTAAATTTAATTTATATTTTTGTCTCTCTGATATTCTAACATTTTCTGCTTTTTTGATTAAAGTGTTATACTTTATTTTCTCATTATATTAGATATGTACAAATACAGGGATTGCTTATGTGTAAAGTATATATGATCCTTATCTCTTGGGCATCAGGAAATCTTTGTCCATTTCAAGAAATTATTTGTGATATACAAATCTTTTTACTTAAGATTTTATCCCAGCTGCCAATTTGCAATTGTTATTCTCCAAGTGCTCATAAACAAATTATGAAACGTAATGGAGTGTACTGTTTATGATTATGCACAATAGTTCAAGATTTAACAATGCCCTGGAGTATGGCATATTGAGTCATATATCGTGTTACACAAATTAAAGTCTGTTACACATGATAAGTGTACATATTTGTAGTTCTAAGTAATGGGTAAAGAAATTTTTAATAATTCTAAATTGAGTATTGAATAATCAATCTGAAACTTAATTATAGTAATTCTAGTTAATATTTTGAATAAATAAGCCTAAATTTGAGCCTGTTGAACAATATGTAATTAAAAATTTAAAACAGTTACTAGTGACAAATTACAAGTGTCAAGTTACATCTTTACTAAAATTACTAAATCATATATCATTATTTTTATGCTGGTAATTTTAGATTTAAAACAATTACTTGTGATAATTACAAGGATCAAGTTTATGTCTTTATTGAACTTACCACATTATACATCTTTATGTTAATGTTAGAAACACTGGATAACTTATTTTTAACATGTTTCATATTGCTTCTGGTGAATGATCTTGGCTACACTGTTTTTATAATGATATATGATCAACACAAAAATTCAGAAATAAAATTCCATCATTATGACAGTTAATCCTACTAATCATATGTTTTACAAAGTGTGTTGTTCACTGAGCTGTGTAGATCATTTTTTCAATTCAGGTGTTGTAAGAGGCAAAAACAGCAAATTGTTTACTGTTACATCTTGTATATAATCCAATGTTAGTAAACAACATAATGTTGCATTCACTATGATGTATTATGTATACTCCCATTAGTAGTAAACAACAGTTATGTTCATTATGATGTATTACGTGTACTCCCATTAGTAGTAAACAACATATATTCATTATGATGTATTATGTATACTCTCATTAGTAGTAAACAACAGTTATATTCATTATGATGTATTACGTGTACTCCCATCACTAGTAAATAGTTATGTTCATTATGATGTATTGTGTACTCCCATTAGTAGTAAACAACAGTTATATTCATTATGATGTATTACGTGTACTCCCATCAGTAGTAAATAGTTATATTCATTATGATGTATTACGTGTACTCCCATCACTAGTAAATAGTTATGTTCATTATGATGTATTGTGTACTCCCATTAGTAGTAAACAACATATATTCATTATGATGTATTGTGTACTCCCATTAGTAGTAAACAACATATATTCATTATGATGTATTATGTATACTCCAATTAGTAGTAAACAACAGTTATGTTCATTATGATGTATTATGTACTCCCATTAGTAGTAAACAACAGTTATATTCATTATGATGTATTATGTATACTCCCATTAGTAGTAAACAACAGTTATATTCATTATGATGTATTATGTATATTCCCATTAGTAGTAAAAAACATGTTAATAGTAAACAAAATAAAAAGTTTTTAATCTGATAGCTAAACTACTTTATGAAATTTTTAAGATTAGAAATAAACCTTGAAGTGACGATAATTTCGAATGCTAGGTAATGAACATAAAGATATGAAATACACAGAAAAAGAATACAAGAGACAATTAGAAGAGCAAATACAAGTATACAAGAAAGAGCTAGAAATGTAAGTACTGTTTTATGTTGATGATTTCTTCTAAAACAACCAGTATGTCTTATGTTGTTAATGAATGAGCAGTTGTATTAGATATATTTTACCATCTCTAAAGTATATGTTATTAAGTTAACTACATTTACATTAACTTATTTTTTACCTTACTACAGAAGATATCTGTGTGTTATTATTAAGTTATAAATTTACATTAACCTATTTTTAACCTAACTACAGAATATATCTGTATGCTATTAATAAGTTACAACATTTACATTAACTTATTTTTACCTTACCACAGAAGATATTTGTATGCTATTAATAAATTACAATATTTATATTAACTTATTTTTTACCTCACCAAAGAATATGTACTTACATTTACTTATTAATAAAGTAACATTTATAAACATCATGTTTCATGTGACTGTTACACCATTCTCATGCTTTAATGTTTTTTGATATAAAATGTATTATATATTTATATTTTCTGTTCTCAATATTGTTTTATTGTTAGTGAAAGTTCCTGTAAGTTTTGTATTTATCGATGATTGAAAGAAAGATGATTGTCAGAATTATTGAAAAAACATATGATGTTCCTATTAGTTGATACATGTGATGTTCCTATATTTGATACATATGATGTTCCTATTATTTGATACATATGATGTTCCTATTATTTGATACATATGATGTTCCTATTATTTGATACATGTGATGTTCCTATATTTGGTACATATGATGTTCCTATTATTTGATACATGTGATGTTCCTATATTTGGTACATATGATGTTCCTATTATTTGATACATGTGATGTTCCTATATTTGGTACATATGATGTTCCTATTATTTGATACATGTGATGTTCCTATATTTGGTTCATATGATGTTCCTATTATTTGATAGATATGATGTTCCTATTATTTGATACATGTGATGTTCCTATTATTTGATAGATATGATGTTCCTATATTTGGTACATATGATGTTCCTATTATTTGATACGTGTGATGTTCCTATATTTGGTTCATATGATGTTCCTATTATTTGATACATGTGATGTTCCTGTATTTGGTTCATATGATGTTCCTATATTTGCTGCATATGATGTTCCTATATTTGCTGCATATGTTGTTCCTATATTTCATACATGTGATGTTCCTATATTTGGATCATATAATGTTCCCATATTTGCTGCATATGATGTTCCTATATTTGCTGCATATGATGTTCCTATATTTGCTGCATATGTTGTTCCTATATTTCATACATGTGATGTTCCTATATTTGGTACATATGATGTTCCTATTATTTGATACATGTGATGTTCCTATATTTGGTACATATGATGTTCCTATTATTTGATACGTGTGATGTTCCTATATTTGGTTCATATGATGTTCCTATTATTTGATAGATATGATGTTCCTATTATTTGATACATGTGATGTTCCTATTATTTGATACATGTGATGTTCCTATATTTGATACATATGATGTTCCTATTATTTGATACATATGATGTTCCTATTATTTGATACATATGATGTTCCTATTATTTGATACATGTGATGTTCCTATATTTGGTACATATGATGTTCCTATTATTTGATACATGTGATGTTCCTATATTTGGTACATATGATGTTCCTATTATTTGATACATGTGATGTTCCTATATTTGGTACATATGATGTTCCTATATTTGGTTCATATGATGTTCCTATTATTTGATAGATATGATGTTCCTATTATTTGATACATGTGATGTTCCTATTATTTGATAGATATGATGTTCCTATATTTGGTACATATGATGTTCCTATTATTTGATACGTGTGATGTTCCTATATTTGGTTCATATGATGTTCCTATTATTTGATACATGTGATGTTCCTGTATTTGGTTCATATGATGTTCCTATATTTGCTGCATATGATGTTCCTATATTTGCTGCATATGTTGTTCCTATATTTCATACATGTGATGTTCCTATATTTGGATCATATAATGTTCCCATATTTGCTGCATATGATGTTCCTATATTTGCTGCATATGATGTTCCTATATTTGCTGCATATGTTGTTCCTATATTTCATACATGTGATGTTCCTATATTTGGTACATATGATGTTCCTATTATTTGATACATGTGATGTTCCTATATTTGGTACATATGATGTTCCTATTATTTGATACGTGTAATGTTCCTATATTTGGTTCATATGATGTTCCTATTATTTGATAGATATGATGTTCCTATTATTTGATACATGTGATGTTCCTATTATTTGATACGTGTGATGTTCCTATATTTGGTTCATATGATGTTCCTATTATTTGATACGTGTGATGTTCCTATATTTGGTTCATATGATGTTCCTATTATTTGATACATGTGATGTTCCTATATTTGGTACATATGATGTTCCTATTATTTGATACATGTGATGTTCCTATATTTGGTTCATATGATGTTCCTATTATTTGATAGATATGATGTTCCTATTATTTGATACACATGATGTTCCTATTATTTGATACATGTGATGTTCCTGTATTTGGTTCATATGATGTTCCTATATTTGGTTCATATGATGTTCCTATATTTGCTGAATATGATGTTCCTATATTTTCTGCATATGATGTTCCTATATTTGCTGCATATGATGTTCCTATATTTGCTGCATATGTTGTTTTTATATTTCATACATGTGATGTTCCTATATTTGGATCATATAATGTTCCCATATTTGCTGCATATGATGTTCCTATATTTGCTGCATATGTTGTTCCTATATTTCATACATGTGATGTTCCTATATTTGGATCATATGATGTTCCTATATTTGGTTCATATAATGTTCCTATATTTGCTGGATATGATGTTCCTATATTTGCTGCATATGTTGTTCCTATATTTCATACATGTGATGTTCCTATATTTGGTTCACATGATGTTCCTATATTTGGTTCACATGATGTTTCTGTATTTGGTTTAAAATTATGACCTTTCCTTACATTTTACAACCAAAACATCTTTATTATACGTCAATACATAAAATGTTTCATTTTCCTCTCCATAGCCAACTTTGAGCACTGATGTATGTTAATAAGACAAGAATGTGTAGTTATTATTATTAGCTGTTTGTTATTGGCTCTTCTGAGAATATTATGTAATAATCTGTTAGATTAGAAGGTCAGTGGTAAGGTTGCACTGGACAGATACACTTTGCAAGTAACAACAAACAAACAAATTATTTTTATTGTATTGTTTCAAGTTTTGTATTAATATTCTACAAGTTAAAAATACTTATAGGTTGAACTACATTTTTTTTTATTTCAGGGCTCAGAAAAAAGACCTGGAAAATGAGTGAGTACCTTTCTCATAGTTTTATATTAATTGAAAAATAAAAATTAATTACCCAGTTAGTACCAGGATTTTTTATGATATTTGAGATTTTAAAATTAATAAAATTGTAGCACTCCATAAATACAAAATCAACAACATGTGTTTCACTTTCACATGTTTTCATCACTTATAAGAAATTTTTGTTGAAATCATGATAAACTAGCAGTGAATGAATGAAAGACTGTACTGCTGTTATTAAAGTGTAAGTACAACATGTTGTTGTTGTTATATCACCGTGAAACAGAATATTAATTTTTGGTTTTATAATATAATCTTATGATACAGCACGTCATTATTTAGTTGTTATATTCTTAACTCTTTTTGCATTTGCTGGCTATCTCTCTGGCAGAACTTAAACCATTGAAATAACAAAGTTATGTTTGTTTCCACACATAAAAACCCATCAGAGGTGACATTTACTTCATAAAAAAAATTATTAAATTTATAAGTAAAAGATTCAGATATCACAAATATTAATTTCGTGAATTTGTTTCTGTATGTAATATGGTACTTGTAGCCCCCTAGTAGGAAAGTCACAACACTTTTAACTTTCTCTTCATGAGCTAAGTCTGCCATGGACAGGTGGTTAGGATGCTTGACTTGTAATTTTGGTTGTGGGTTCAAATCCCCTATCACACAGTCAATCCTACTATTTGTTGATAAATGAGTAGTTCAAGAGTTTGCAGTAGGTGGTGATGAGTGGCTGCCTTCCCTCTAGTCTTACACTGCTAAATTAGGGACAGCTAGTGCAAACAGTCCTTGTGTAGCTTTGTGTGAAATTCAAAACAAACAATTCATGAGCCTGGTCAAATGGACATATCTTGTGACCCTTTTGTATTTGTTTAAAATCTTTATAGTTTGATGCTACTAATTTTTAATTTAGTATGAATATCTTCACATAATTTGGCTGACTTTCTATAAACATTACAAATCTTTTAAAAAGAATCACATTTTTAGTGAAGTAGTTTTAAGAAAATAAAAAATGATTTGTTCTTCAATACATCAAGTTGTTTTGTTTTCTTTACTGATGCAAGTGCAAAGCAATTTTTATGTCAGATTAAAAATACTGTTATTCATCTCACAAACCTCAAATTTCATTTTTATAATATCAAAACCTACATAAATACATTTCAAATGTTTGTTTTTAGTAAAACTTTATATTTTTGTTATTTTCTCTACCCTTAACTCTACATAAGGTTGGTCAGTTTTACTGACCTCATAAATATCATAAAATATCTAACTCTAACTTACTCTCTTCTTTCTAGAATGTCCTAATTAGCTTTAAGCTAATAACAGTATACATCTATTTTTACTCAAATTTTATTGGTTTATCTTTCTTTGAACAGTCTAATTATTATTTATGCTATTATAAATTGTAAGTCACTTGAGGGAGAACTGTCTTTTATAATTTCATCCTGCCTGATATTTATACTATATTTAAAAACTTCCAGTAACACACCAGTTTTAAATCAACATTCCATTTATGTAAAACAACATCAACAAATAAATATACACTTGTATGTATAAATAAATAAGGTAAAACATTCAAAATGAATATGGAAGAATATATGATAAAGTACATTTTTGGTTTTTACCACAAGTTTATGTTCCTTCAGACAACATTTGTTTAGTTTATGAATTGTCTAACTGCTATAGACACTTGCATTCATACTCAGTTTTGTAAAAAAACATTTTTGTCCAAAGTTTTAAGTTATTTTTCATAGGTTACAAATTTTGTTAAGACATCAAGTTTGTATTTGTAACATGTTTTCCTAGGGAGAAGTAGTTTTATGTTTCATTTTTATTTGTGGGATCAGACAAGGGATATCATGAGTTATTTGTTAACAGCTTTACCATTGATTATTAGGCCATGTTTAAGATAGTTGATTTCACTGAAATGGTTGATGCAATTGGGTAAAATATGAAAAGCTCGGTCAGTTAGAGTTTAAAACATACCAAATTTTTATATGACTCTAAATGTTACAGCACAATGACTGAAAATTATTTCTAAAAACTGTTATTTTTGAGAAAAATGAAAGTTTCAAGTCACCAAATGTTCTAAAAGAGATAATTGGTGGTTTTGTTTATTTCAAATGTAAATTTAAAGTTATTATGTGAATTGTTCATTTTGGTGTAAACATCATTATAACTTGATGTCACCTTGAAACACCCCAAAATCCTATTGTCCACATATCTCAACCATATTTGTAGTTTAAATAACAGTAGTTTCAAAATAATTTATAAAAACGTTGCAAAAACAGTGTAGGAAGAGTAGATCCTATAAGTAATCCTTGAATTTGAGAATTGACATTTTTTATAAAAAAACAACAACTAAATTTATCTAGTCATCAAATAATTCAGAGTCAGATTAAATCTTTTTACAAATATACTTGTTCGTAATTTCAGTTACTGAATTAAATACATTTGCAACTAAAATCTACCTGGCTACCAACAGTTATACTAATAGTAAATGTAACCTTATAAAAGACCTTAAGGATCTTGGATATAATAAAGATGTTGCCATAACCAAAGCTTGACAAAGGTAAACAAATTATTGTGATAAATAAGAGCCATTATAATGAAAGGCTTAGGAGTTTACTATGAAATGGTTCATATAAATTGTTAACTATGAACTCGCTAACACTTTGGAACATTGTATTAGCATTACCCCTAACAAAACTTATAAATTATCATCATATAATTTTGTTCCTTCAATCTTTTATAAATTACATAAATAAAATATACTTGACTATCATGTTGTTTCTAGTGTTAATTTTTCATTACAACTTATTGTGAAATTCATAGCTTATAGATTTTGTTTTATATAGTCATCACATAAACTCTGTATTAAAAATTCAATAGATTTTGTTCATAAAATCCAGTAGAATACACACAGGTCTTTGCCAGAATTTCATTTTATAAATTTTGAATTTTACATGAAATATAGTGTTTCATTATATGCCAACATTTACTGGTAGTAGAATTTGAGCATCGAGGTTTCATTAAACTAGCAATTACAACATGAAATGCACTATTATTGTACAGTTGTTTAATTTCTTCTACTTACATGTTCCATATAAGTGTCAGCTCAGCAGGAAATAAGATTTTGAAATACGTAATAAAGAATATTGTATTAAAGGGTGTAAAAACTAACCAAAGACATGAGATGTCTGGTTAAGTTTGATTATTACACTAAGTTATTGTGTCATTTCATGTTTGATCCTTGTATGGCGTCTCACAAGCAAGACCAAGCTGAGTTAAGTACTTTATCTGAAACAGGAGTTGAAGTAAATAATAGAATTATGTAATTCACTTACATTTTCTCAGATTGAATTCCATATATTCACATCTTCATGGGAAAGTGAAATTAAACATTTGTTCTTGAGCGTTTTCAGAGGTTTCTAAATTATCCACTTTTGGTTTTCATTCAGTAACTATAGACAGTGAAAATGTTTCTGTCATTTTAAAAACTTTGTCTATAACACTTAAGTGACATCACGTACATAGTCAATGTCAAGTTTGTATAAATTCAGACATACATGGTTCAGATATCATAGCAATGTAAGATATGTTTTGTGACATTTGTATTAAAGTTCAAATAATAATATTCATAACTAGATGTTATGAGCTTAAGAAACCAAACATAAATCCAGAAGAGGTCTACACAATATTCATTTGTTCTTAATTTTTTACACCAGTAAATGTTAATTGTATGTTTAAAATCAAAATGTGAATGTCTCAATCTATGTGCTGAATTTTCATTCTGCAACATACCCTCTTTCACACTTTAGCTTCATTCTGCAAATGTTTCTCTTCTCTGCCCATCTAAGCATTGGTATGAATTATAATGATAATAATAATTCTACTTATAATTCTGGTATGAGATCCTTTGAAGTGAAACCTTGGGAGATTATTGGGGGTGCTCAGAAATTTTAGCAACTCTCCACCCCTCTCAGGATGGTGGTGGGGTATGTACTTGAAGTTTTCTGATTTCAACTTACTTAAAGAAGATTGTTTTGACATGGCAAATTTGTAGATGTCTCAAGCAGTCAGGAGAAACCAAGAGAGCCATGAATAAAGAATGAGCCCTGTGGGACAAAGGGTTATTCAGGGTGACAGAAATCTATAAATCCAAAGTTGAAGAATTTTGCTGTGGGAGGGAGGAATGGGAGTACCCCAACAAACCAAAAAAATATGTCTAGTTCATGGGTAAGAAAAGTCCTGAATGGAAAAAAAGATTGAGAAAATAAAGGTTAGTTTCTCAGTTAGGTTTGGATATTGTAAGCTTGTAAAAACATGACCATAATTGTTGTCTTTGATATAATCTTGGTAGGTTGGGTCAAAGTGAAAGAAGTCTTTAGGTAGTGCAGGATAGATTGATATAGGCATGTGGGGCCAAAGTCGTTGAGGAAAGTTGTCAGTGGACGTGACTGAGTTTATGTGAATTTTTTTCTTGCAGAGGCTAAGTCTGCATAGACTGGATGGCAAAAGTTATAATATTTGTTGATGTAATTGCATCCTTAATTTTTGGAAAGTTAATCTGGGTGGCTTGGTCAATCGTGGAAGTTTCTCAGCTTGTTTAGATATATTGGTTAGCAGTGGGCAAAGTAGTGTGTGGCAGCACATGGGTTGAAAGGTTGAGGAATTATTGACTATTTATATAAGATTGTCCCTGTAAGGCTGTTTAGCTTTGAAGTGAAAGCATTGGAAATAACACGTGTGATTGAGTTTAATAAGATCTGCTTTTGGTTTGGATAGTGTAATGAAATTCATGAATTGAGTGGTTTTACCCATTAGTTGTTAGTGGTTCTGGTGAATTGCATGTAAATTTGTGTTGACTGATTGTTTAAGAGAACATTGGACTTCTTCAGGAGAGAGAAAATTTGAAAAGGAGAGTTTTGCTATTAGGGGCTGAGCAGATCACATGTGGGAAAGAATTCCAGGGACAACAAAGATAAGTTAGGTCAGCATGGCTTGAAGTCTGGAGAAAAATTCCTTTCTATTGTAGGATTCTTTTCTTCATGAGATCAATGGATATTTTAGGTTTATAATAATCAATGAAGGTGGTGATTTGGCATGAGGAGAAGTCATGGGGTAATCTGCTGAAGATGACTGGAGACACTGGCAAAGTCACAGGGGAGGATTAAGAAGACCTGAAAAAGGACATAATTGAAAGCACATTGTACTACCTTAGCTGCAAATCTTGGACCAAATGATTTCTTTTCTAGGAACGAATTATACCTTATTTGTTTGTGTCTTCATAGTTTACTATATCACCCTTAGTGATTCTGATCTTGTGACATCTGTATTAGTGTGCTCTCTCTACCATATCTTTATAAAAGGTAGTTTTATATGAAGTTTGATGTTTTTTATTCTGTTGGCTCTGAGACTGAGTTCATGGGGAGACTGGTGACACTTTAAACTCTATATTTCCAGTTATTACTTATTCACTTTTTCTTAGTATCAAAAATAACAACATTTGTAAGGTTCACTTTCACTTTTTCTGAAAGGCTGAAATAACTACAACTTTGAGGTTCACCTTAATATTATTACTATATTTTCTTTTAGACCAGTTTTAGTGGGTGTTCAATTCATTTTGTGTTTTATTTATTTTACTAAAGATATTTGGAGATGTTTTTCAAATATGAATACACACGTTTGCATCTCAGACATGGAGTTGCCTGATGCTCCTTCTGTAATCTACCACTTCATGGGCCTGGTGTTACCCACACATCAGGTTTGACACATTCAGTTTTTCATATGCAGAAAGGTAGTTTTATATGAAGTTTGATGTTTTTTATTCTGTTGGCTCTGAGACTGAGTTCATGGGGAGACTGGTGACACTTTAAACTCTATATTTCCAGTAGCTTCATCAGACAGACATTTAGCCTTTTGCACCTTTTTTATTGCAACTAGTATGCCCAGTTTGTAATGTTTTGAGTATTTCTTCTGTAACTTGTGAATGTTATCTTCTTTACTCGGGGAAAAAATCATCCATCTGATTACATGGTCTTTCTACCTTCACCAGACATTGCTGTGCATATGAGATTTGCTGATCACTTGAAAGAGGTGCTGCCATGCCTTGTCTTCCTCATTTATTGAACTAGTATGCCTTGGCCTTCCATCACCTGGAGAACCTGTATATGGACTCTTAGTAGTTAGATCCTTTTTTCCCTATTTACGGGTCTAGACAAGATGCCATGATTTGCCTTAATCAATCAGTTTCTAGGATTCATGCCACTTTTTACGTTTTTTTATCATTTTTTTAACTGTTATCTGAGGTTTATCACATATCACCTGTGCAATTTTTGGATGATCTTAGTCATTTACTGATTTCTGCTTTGGTCAGGTTATTGACTTTTTGCAGTCTGAGATGAATGTGTGCAAGTTTAAATCCCAGTCCCACCAGACATGCTTGTATTTTCAGTCATGACCACATTATAAAGTGTAGCCAAACTCATTGTTTGTTTGGAAAGGAGTAGCCCAAGAGTTGGTGGTGGGTGGTGATGACTAGGTGCTTTTACTCTCGTCTTTAACTGCTAAAGTAGGGATGGCTAGTGCAGATAGCCTTGGGTAGCTTTTTGGAAAATTCAAACAAATCAAACTCTTTTTGGTATCTTGATGTGTTTTTGTTGGTATTTTGTGGAGAAAAATGCTTTGCTGGAGGGAGTTCACCTTCCTTCTTCAGCCATTAGAAGTTTCAGAGAAGCTTCTTTTTTCAGACATTCTATTTTTGCTAGTATTCACAATTCTATAGAATCTAATGAGTGTGACATGTCTCCATTCTTCTCTTTCTACTCTAGCTTCTTGACTGTATCAGAGGTTTTTGTACAGAACAAATTTCTGCATCTCCTCTTCAGTTTTCCAGGTTTCTTGCTTTGGCACAATGATCCACTGGAAAACAAGGATTATTTTGACCTTATCAGCAAGTATCTTTCTCAAGGATGGAGCACATCTATGGTTTTTCGACTACCTTATAAGGTCCAGTCCTTTGAGGTCTCCATTAAAAGGGTTTGGGTCAGCAAAGGAGACCTTTACCACAGATTCAAGTTCCCAGGAGAGGATTGCTTATTCAGTTCATATCTCCTTTCCACATTATCCCTTATACCAGTTGGCTTTTCACTCCTCAGGGACTTTTTAACATCCAGCTGTTGAGTTCAAGCCATTTCTAATCTTTGGCACAAAGAGGTCGTAGAGTGTATAAGCTCATCTTTTGGGAGTTTCTTATTTAACACTCCTACGAAAATTGGGGCATAATAGGCCCCAGAGCAACTTGAAAGATTATTAATATTAGGCTAATAATTTTGTATTTAAATGAAATTGCCATTAACTGACCCTATCCCTTTATATTTTAAGGAGCAATAATATATTGACTTTTCAGACATTTGCGAAATAATATTTAAAAAATTTTTTAAAACATCCACTAAGGGTATTTTTGGGCCTATCAGGCCCCAGATCAAAAAACATAAAAATGACTTTATTTATTTCCTGAATAATTCTAGAACAGGCCTGGGCAACTGAAAAAAGCAAATTATAGTAAAAATATGTTCATTTTACAAAATCTTTTCAAAAGATGGATATTTAGGATAATAACTCTACTCCAACAATAATTTTAGACGGTCCTGATTATTGCCTAGTTTGCTCATGCCTCTTCTAGAACATTCTAGAAACTTTACAGAAGTATTTAGAATAATCTAGAATATTCTAGAAGAATCCACAAATCCTATATATATAGGAGCTGAAATCTTCAAACCATGTCAAAAATGATATCTCTTGATGAAGCTGTACATTTACTGACAAAACCATCCGACGATGAAAGTGAACATGATAATGTCGAAGACTACTCTGAAAGTTGTGATGATGATCCTTCTGAAGCCGAAAATGATGAACAAATCGTGCCGTACCCTTCTGAAAGTGAAGAAAGTAATCAAGAAGATCTTACTACGATGCCAGTGAACGAACTTTTGTCCAAAGATAAGAATTTTAGTTATTCAACAACACCTTCAAGGATCAACAGGAGAACCACAGCTCTCAATATATTCAATGGGAACCCAGGCATTACAAGGCAAGCTGCTCCAAGAGTCTCTACACCATTCGAAACATTCAAAATTTTCATTTCTGATAATATGATGGAACAGATCATTCACTCAACAAACACCGTCATGAAAGAACCAATATTTGAAGAAGACCTCTGGAAATGGATCGCAGCTAATCTTTTCCTTGGAATAAGCAAATCCAAAAATGCATCGATAGACGAAATGTTTTCAACTGAATTCGGTTTGCCATTTTTGCGAAAACTGATTACACAAGACAAATTCAAAAAAATGTGCTCAAAAATCAGATTTGACATCCACTCTCAAAGAAATAGAGAAATCAAAGATGCCACCATCTCTGGAGTCTGGAATTTTTTCATTGAAAATTGCAAAAACAGTTACAACCCAAGTGAATACCTGACAGTGGATGAACAACTATGTAACTTCAAAGGAAGAGTTGGCTTCAGAACATACATTCCAATAAAGCCAGGCAAATGCGGAATAAAGATTTGGTGCCTAACAGATGCAAAGACAAGTTACCTCCTCAACGCTCAAATTTATACTGGAAAGGTTGGAAATACGACAGAAACAAATCAAAGAGAAAGAATAGTCAGAGAACTGAGTCAGCCATTTCTTGGAAAAGGAAGCACAATAACGACAGATAATTTCTTCACAACAATGTCAAGTACCTACGAACAAAAAGAACAGGACTTGTTGGAACCATACGGAAATCAAGAACCTTCCTGCCTCCTGAAATAAATGCAAAATCTAGAGAGTTATCACCAAAGTTTTTCTACCATGACAACATCACTCTTCTCAGGCACTCAGACAAACCAGGAAAATATGTGTTACTACTGAGTTCTCAGCATCAGTCTGGTGAAGTAGAAGAGAATGGAAAGCCCGAAATCGTCAATCTTTACAATGCAACGAAGGCAGGTGTCGACCCTCTCGATCAACTGGTGAGATATTATACAACAAAGAGGCGATCAAAGCGCTGGTCAGTCTGCATATTCTATAACATTCTAGATCTTGCTATCAAAGCTGGTCAGTCTGCATATTCTATAACATTCTAGATCTTGCTGCGTACAATGCTTTCGTTCTATACTCGACAAAACATCCAGAATTTCGTCGTCAACATAAATCAAGAGCCAGAAGAGAATTTATACGGCAATTGGTGCTTGAAATCAAAGAAATTTACTGCAAAGATAATGACAAAACAACCTCATGTGAACCGCCTGCAAAGACGGCAAAAAGAGGACGATGCCATTTGTGCAGCAGATCAAAAGATAGACAGTTGAAAATTGTTTGCTCAAATTGTAAAAAAATGTTTGTCAGAGCCATTCTAAAGTTGTTTGTAATGAATGTTGCTAAATCACTGTGTTTCTATTGGAAAAATATATGGGGCCTGATAGGCCCCAAAATCACTTTAGTGGATGTAAATATTTTTTTCATAGGAGCGTTAAAGCTACTTTTCCAGCATCCTGGCTTTACAATGGAGTCGTTTCTTTCCCTTTATTGGTTCTTTTAACCCAGTTTATGGATGAAAAAATTCAATGCTGCAGATGTTTACTTTCATATTCCAATTCCAGAATATTTATGGCTGTATCTCCATTTTGTACATGTTAAGAAGGTTTTTCAGTTTTATGCTTTTCCATTTGGATTTGCACCTGACCCATCTACATTTTCCTGGACATTCAAATCCTTTTCATGTTATCTTCACTTATTGGGCATCTACACTTATCATTACATGGAGGACTATCTTCTTACCACTTGGCCAAACTTCACACTCAAACTCTGTTATGAGAGAGCCTGATTTCTCATCAAAAAGTGAAAACTCTATTCTTGCTCACAGACAGTTATGAGTGTTTTTATACTAAGTTCAAACTGACTTTTTCCTTTATGCCTTTAGACAGTTCTTCAAATACAGTTATCTTCTTCTTCACCAGCACACACTGTTTTATCTGGGGATGTGGGCATCCTTGGAATTCCTTTTAAGTTAAGCTCACATGTGGACCATTTAGTGGTTGTTGTGAGACAAGTGGAACACAGATACACTGGATTGTCTGGTGGTTCTATTGGCTTAGAGAGTGCAAGATCTTCACTGTTGGTTCATCCTCAAATATATTTGTTGGAATTGCTTTTGTCTTGGAATTTCTTTCATCAGTGCTTTTGCCACACACTGGAATGCTCACCTCTTGTCTTTCAGGCTTCCCGTACTTCACCCTTTGAATTTGGGTGTAGATGCTCTCACCCATAATTAAAAGAATCTTCATTTTTTTGCATTTCCTCCAGTTCATCTATTATCCAAGGTTCTTTCACAAATTCACTTCATATCCTATCATGTTTTTCTGATGGCTACTCAGATCCATATTATCTTGATACAGGCTTTCTGGGCCCAGCATGACCAGGTAGTTAGGGTGCTGACTTACAATCTGAGTGTCGTGAGTTTAAACCTCATTCCACCAAACATACTTGCCCTTTCAGTTATAAGGTGTTACATTATGATGATCAATTACACTATTTTTTGGTAAAAAAAAGTAGCTTAAAAGTTGGTTGTAGGTGGTGATGACTAGCTGCTTTCACTGTAGTCTTTCGTCGCTAAGTTAGGGACGGCTATAGCTGGTTGTCCTTGTGTAGCTTTGTGCAAAATTTTAAAATAAGTAATCAGTCTCTCTGATGTTATGTTGCATGTGCTGAAATGTTTCATGGCTCATGTCACCATTTGTCTATTCATTGGAATCTTACTATGTTATGTGACTTATCTCCTATTACTTTGACAGGTTGGATTCCTCACTTGGTTCTTGCGGCCTACACCAAGCTTTCTTTGAAGGAGTGGAGACTTCTCTCAGTCTCATCTCATTAAGTTTGACATATCTCATTACCCCAGCAGTTTGGATGCATTGCCCACTGGAAGAAATTGTACAGACTAGTATGTGGATCACACCTAGTACCTTTATGTTGCATTATTTACATGATTTATCAGTTTCTTCCATGACTGTTCTACATACCCAGGCTCAATTGTGATAGAGGTGAGTGACTTCTGTGTTACTCTATTTATTTTCAGGGACCCTCTCATCTTTTCATTTAGATTCCTTATAATGATTAGTGTTGCTTGCTCAGATATGTTTTTTTCCAAATCTGCAGTAGCTATCAGTAGTATACTAAATAAAACTCATGTCAGGACTGAGCTCTGTTGAGATGGAGTGCTCCATAAGACTACCTTGGCACTTTCTGGGTGGTACACAATTATTCAATATTATATTTTACATACAGTATTGGACTACCACTCATGAGTAAAGCACAAAGGAATTTTGCCCATCTCTACTGACTCCTGGCTTGAATAAGTAGGATTGATTTTGCTTTTCAAAATAGGGAAATTGCACCATCAATGGAGCATTCTTCCCTGGTTTTGAGCAGAACCAGCCTACAGCCTACTCTGGAGCATCTCAATACTTTCAGTTCAGACAAGATATTTTGCTATCCAGTTGTATTGAGCATAGCTCTTCTCTTTTGACTGTTGTATTACTTTTCATGATCACTGAAGGTCCTGATTTTGTGCACCGAGGGTAAAGTCCTTGAGCCATTAATTGAACTTCATTTGTTTCATATCACCTTCTTAATTGTGGGGGCAGAAGAGGTGCTTTGCCTCTCAGTTTGGGAAGCTAGAATTTGACTTCATAATTCCAGTTTGGATGATCTCTGTTTTCTTTTGGTTGAGAGGTGTAAATGGCCTCAAAATTCTGAACTCAGTTTGTTGTGTTTTGTGCTTTTTTCAGATCGGGGAAAAGTTTTGTTAATTTGGGCATTGCTTGCCTTCTTTTCATAAATCCAGTGGCTCACATGCAACATTCTGTAACTCAGGTTGAGTTTCTTGTCCCATAATTCCAAGTTTGATATGTTGCATTTTTTCCTTCAGGTTGGAGTGAGGGTTTGTCCACTTTGGCGTAGCTTGCCTTCTATTCATAATTCCAGTGGCTTGACATCCAATATTCTATAACTTTCAGGTTAGGTTTCCTTAATATTATATTACTGTTATACAGTTGTGTCACACTATTGTCTCCATGCCCTAGCCACTAAACTGTGGACCTAGCTCTGTGGCTTCAATAGTGAGACATGGGACCTAGTCTGCATGGTCTTAGTCTGGACAACTCTCATGAGCATGTACAATATTTCCAGATCAGATGCATCTGATATTGTAGCTTGAACCAGTTTTTGAATAGATTTCTACTTGGATACTTTCTGTGTAGCTCATCTATGGAGATTTCTTGAGAGTTTATGTTTTTTCATACTGTAAATGTATTTCAGATAATACTTACCTCTCACACTATCCTGACTTTCCTCTCCATAATGACTAGTGATTGGATCTTCTGATTTTGTCAGTATCAAAAAAGTGAATAGGAAGTAATAATGGGAAGCTTATATCCAAGTCTGGTACAGATGATGCATTGATGTAAGTGGAGGGAGTTGGAAGAAGGAGTGATGCAGTGGGTTACAAAGACTAGAGCAAATGAGGTATAATTTTTTACCAATACTCGGATAGAGAGAGAAGAGAAACTTTTATCAGAATAAAGCTCAAGTATTTTTGGTACACGAAAATATAGGTCCATGCTTAGACAGCTGTAAGTCTTTGGATTTACATTGCTAAAATAAGGAGTTTGATTCCCCCTCAGTGGACATAGCAGATAGCCCAATATGGCTTTGATGTAAGAAAACACATGAACACAAACTTCTAATACAGTGTCATACCTATTTTTACAGAAATCTTTCTTGACATATACTACCCTCCATTGTGCAAATTCTCTTTTGCCATAAATCTTGATACACCAACTTATCATTATGAATGTTAACATGATATATCTGCATACTGACATGGAACTGATCATGCAGCAACCCTCCACCAGTAGGAGTGTGACACTACTCCCATTGTGACCAATGCCTTCTCTAATGTTGCAGTTTTTAAACACTTCTTGATTGATGTTATTACAATCCAGATATTTTGACTGTTTGCACTGAATTGCCAGGGTTTATAATTTTATTTTTTTTTCCATGTATTTTTTTCTAACTATAAACGTTTTGCACTTGTTTGCTTTTGAAATTTTTTTTTTTTTGGAAGATACCCTTCTCTTTTCTACCCATCATATATATGCAATTCTACATGGATTCTACCTTAGGGTCCATAACTAACTTGTTATTTCATGCTTCATAGATACATTTATCCTAGACTGTACACTCATGGACTAACAGGAGTAAAGCAGACAGGATAACATAACTGCCTATCTCTATAATGATCCAAGTCATTTGATGTTCATTCTATTAATGACCTAAAGTACAATTATAGATGCTGCCAGAAGTTGGATGATGAACTTCTTCACTGTAATTTTTCTGTTTTTCAAAATAGCTTATCACAGTCCCTATTGCACTATCTCCTCAACTGCTGCCCTTCAGACTCCCCAATGCATTTTTTCTCTCCTTCTAGTGGAGTATAGGAGATCTTGCCATATATCAGTTCTTAACCACTGGAGTGATGGATCATGGAAACCTATTCTCCTGAATGTGCACAGCACCACTTAATGAAGAGTAGGGTGGTGGAATTCTTTTGATCTATATGGCATGATATCCCTCCTACTGCAGATCTAATATTCAATTACAGATGCCATCACATATATATTGCAGTTTATCTCTCCGGCTGAGGTACCCTCATTCCTACTGTGTGCTGGATGCCGTTTCCTGATAAATCTGGTGTTGGATGGAGTCTGACTAGCCACGTAAGTTCTCCCATGTGTTTGGATAGTTAACCTCCTCCTACCAAGAACTTAACAAGAAATTCCCTATGCCACAAGGGTTTTCACTGGAGATGTACCCCATATAGCTGTTCTGCTTCCTATTGTCCACTGGATGTCAGTTTCCAACAGATCTAGTTTTGGGGTGTGTGCTTATGGGAGTGGGTTCTTGGTACAGAAGCTTCTATTCCCTTCCAGTATCTTGAGGTGAAGATAAAGTTCCAGGTGCGACTAAGTGCTGGTTGAAGTCAAACTCCCCTTTATGGTTTATCATACCATAGCCACTCTACACCGAGGGGTACCATTATTTCTGGAATTTTTCTTGAGGTTCCTTCTTTGTTTCTGCTCTCTTGGCAACACATCACAAATGGGTGAGAAGTATTACTGGCTCAGAAGTGCTGTGGTCTTCCATGAGTATGATATTTTTTTTATTTCTTCTTACATCCCATGATTTTCTTTTGAGCATTTCTCACTGTCCTTTCACCTGTTCAATGCAGAATTCTTATTTATTTATGTGAAGAGGTAGACATCATATTGTAAATAATAAATTTATTATACTGAAAATGTATTCCCAAGAGATACCTCTTCTCACATTTCCAACCTGTAATCCCCTCTTCCAGTGTGATTTGGTTTGGTTAGTTATGAGCAATCTCAAAGTGATTAGCAATTGCAAGATTAGAGAAGGCTGGAGGCTAGTGTTGCATTTTTAGTGGTGGATGGTTGCTGCACGTTAGTATATAGATACCTCATGCTGACATCTGTGGAATGGAGGGCATTAAGGCTAATGGAGAGTGAAAATTTGTGTTGACAGAAGAGTATATAAGTTGAGAGAGCTTACTTCAATCTTTTTATCAGTTTGTCAGTATATTTTAGCTGAACTATTTTTCAATAAAAGAATTGTACTACTTATTTAATCATCAGTAGGAGTTAAATTTTCCCATGCCTGTAAGTTATGATTTGCAGTCTTAGTAGTATGGTTGTGATTTTTTCATTCACAGAAATAAAGATGTAATATCCACTCAGTGTGTAAATTCCTGTTTAAATCCATTATTGAATGAGGTCAGCGTGTTTGAAAGAGTTCACATGTGACATTTAAAAAAAAACAAATGGAAGTTGAACTGATTAATTTTTAACAAAATACAAATTACATATGAAACTTTATAATATAACATAATTATCAAACTAGAAAGTGAAAATATAATTTAAATTAAGTACGTATAATACTAACCTCTAGAATTCATTCATGAATGAGGTCAATTTCTTGAAATTAAGTTGAAATGCTGTCAGATTTTTTTAAAATGTTAAATATATATTTTTAGTGAAAGGAATATTGATAAAACTTATTTTTTATACTTTGCACAGTTTGTAAATATTTGTTTATGTGCACACAAACTCAGTATTTAAAAGTTGAATAAAGATTTTTGAGGTTGGCAGCTCTTTTTGCTCTAACTCGTACGAGCCATCTTTCAAACCATCCTTTATTGATGTAATTGTTTCTATAGATTCACTGTAAAGTAATCTGTTAGCTGTTCTAAAAACAAGTTAATAACATATCTCTACTTTCAATTACAAAATCTTCATAAAAGCATGTAACATATTCTCCTTTCTTTGTAATAAATTACAAAGTTACAATTACAAAATATTCATAAAAGCATGTAACATATTCTCCTTTCTTTCTAACAAATTTTGTTCAGAACAACATGTGGAATTTTCTTTTTTCTTACTACTTTTGCAACATTTTCATACATTATTTTATAACCACTGTTCTTTCCCAACTCTCATGTAAACCATAAATATAGTTAAAATGAGTGGACAGTTGAGTTTGTGGTCAAGGTGGCATCAATTTAAAATAATATTTACACCAATTAATTAGTTCATGTAATAACATTAAATCAATAATTAAATAATTTGTGATGACAAGAAAACCCACTTGTACAGAATTACATATTTAAATATGGCTGGTATGGTAGAGAAAGCACTAGTAGAGGAGTGAACAACTTTTCAACCTCCTCCTGACGACGACTGAAGAAGGTTGAAACATTGTTTGCTCCTCTACCAGTGCTTTCTCTACCCATACCACCTATTTTTAAATAAATAATTAAATAAGTCATCCAGCTTTTCCAAAACTGTTCACAGTCACTGTACAGCTGCTTGATGTCTTTTATATTTTATCAACAATATTAACTTTTTCTGAATGAAATCAACCATCTAAACCACATAACCATCAATACAGGTTGCAACCCAATAATCAATGAATATAAAGCTGTTAACAATTTGTACTTCTTTTATCTCACAACACTTTCAACTGTTGATACAACAAAGAAAGATAAGGCAGGCAACTTAACCATTTTATTTCTCAAACCAGATAGGAAATCTTTTCCAGACATGTGAACTGAAAAATCATTTACAGACTCTCAACAACATTTATCATACTTTTCCTTTAATTTGAAATTAATTTAACAATTTTCAACGAAATTGGAATTTATAAAAGAAAATATTAAAGCGACAATGTATATGTAGGTCAGTCATTTCACAAACTAGAATTTCACTTAAAAAACTCAAACTTCCATTAAAAAGAAATATTACAATTTTTACATGTAGCAGAGCACACTGTTCATATAACCACAATATCTTGTAAGATTAGAGTAATTTGTTGCATGAGTAACTATTTAATCATATAACAGAGCACACTGTTCATATAACCACAATATCTTGTGAGATTAGACTAATTTGTTGCATGAGTAACTATTTAATCATATAACAGAGCACACTGTTCATATAACCACAATATCTTGTGAGATTAGACTAATTTGTTGCATGAGTAATTAGTTAATCATATAACAGAGCACACTGTTCATATAACCACAATATCTTTTAAGATTAGACTAATTTGTTGCATGAGTAACTATTTAATCATATAACAGAGCACACTGTTCATATAACCACAATATATTTTAAGATTAGACTAATTTGTTGCATGAGTAACTAATTTTATCACATAGCAGAGCACGATATTAACTATAACTACAGTATCCTGTGAGATTAGGCTCATTTTATTAGTTTCATGAGTGGTTTTACAATATTGTTTGTAAAAGTCACTGGAAATAAACAGATTTTTTTTCAAAATAAAAGTAAGTTATCTCAGTGCTGTGACTGTACATGGATTAATATTACATAGCAATATATATATTTACATATTTATTAACAACACATTTTGTACATTGTTTCCTACTTATGTTTACTATTTTGTCTTCTATGTTATATGTGTATATGTATTTAAAGCACTACATTAATTAAAATGTCTTATTGTTTATATTTTTCATTTCAGTACATTTATTTATTGGTATTTTGTTATTAAATAGAATGATGATTTAAAATTGGTATGTAACACATCTTACAGGATCAAGTTTTTAAATAAATATACTGTTGTCTCATACACTTGTGTTCCACCTGATAACAGGCTAAACACTGGTGGCTGAGACATGTGACAGAATATTTTTTTTAATAATAATTAATTAGGATTTAAATGTGTATTACTTTTGATAGTTAAATTATACAAGTAATATAAGGAAACCAATTGAATTAAAAGTCATTTAGAGATAAGAAAATACTGCTAAGATAGGTTACAGTTTGAAATTCAGTTGTTTGATTGTAAAGGTTCCAAAGACTATTAAGTACAATACATGTGAGGAAAGCTTACATAAAGTGAATAAAATATTCAGTAAGTCCACTATTAATGTATTTTCAAAAGCTGAAAAAGTATATTTCAATGCAAATATTTATACAAAATGTTTAATATGATGTACTGATATTATATTTAGTGTAAAATACATTTTGTTGTCTATTACAATATTATCTTGACCATTTTCATATAGAAATGTTTTCTCTGCAGAATAATTGGTACTGAAGGATATCAGCCCAGTTTTGTAACTAATTCAATTCAAAAACCAGTAGGGTAAGTGAAAATATTAACATCATGTCTATGAAATATCACTTTCCATTTGTACTTTAGTTTACTAATACTAATCAATTTTTCTAATACACTTACTATCATTAACATAAATTTGTACAAATACTATCATGAGTTTTATATACATACAACAAATATATATATATTTTTAGGTATAATATAATTACCTGAAATAGAGTAGTAACAGTATTTTTCCAATAACTAATATAATCACCTGAAATGTAGTAGTGTCAGTATTCTTCTATCTGATATGATTACCTGAAATACAGTAGTGTCAGTATTCTTTTAAATAACGTAATTACTTGAAATACAGTAGTGTCAGTATTCTCTAATATAATTACTTGAAATATAGTAGTGTCAGTATTCTTCTAATATAACTACCTGAAATACAGTAGTGACAGTATTCTTCTAATATAATTACCTGAAATACAGTAGTGTCAGTATTCTTCTAATATAACTACGTGAAATACAGTAGTACCAGTATTCTTCTAATGTAATTACCTGAAATACAGTAGTGTCAGTATTCTTCTAATATAATTACCTGAAATACAGTAGTGTCAGTATTCTTCTAATATAACTACGTGAAATACAGTAGTACCAGTATTCTTCTAATATAATTACTTGACATACAGTAGTGTCAGTATTCTTCTAATATAATTACTTGACTAATATAATTCTTCTAATATAACTACGTGAAATACAGTAGTACCAGTATTCTTCTAATATAATTACTTGACATACAGTAGTGTCAGTATTCTTCTAATATAACTATGTGAAATACAGTAGTGCCAGTATTCTTCTGACTAATATATTTACCTGAAATACAGTAGTGTCAGTATTCTTCTAATATAATTACCTGAAATACAGTAGTGTCAGTATTCTTCTAATATAACTACGTGAAATACAGTAGTACCAGTATTCTTCTAATATAATTACTTGACATACAGTAGTGTCAGTATTCTTCTAATATAATTACCTGAAATACAGTAGTGTCAGTATTCTTCTAATATAACTACGTGAAATACAGTAGTACCAGTATTCTTCTAATATAATTACTTGACATACAGTAGTGTCAGTATTCTTCTAATATAACTACGTGAAATACAGTAGTACCAGTATCCTTCTAATATAATTACTTGACATACAGTAGTGTCAGTATTCTTCTAATATAACTATGTGAAATACAGTAGTGCCAGTATTCTTCTGACTAATATATTTACCTGAAATACAGTAGTGGCAATATTCTTGTAACAGTAGTGGCAGTATTCTTTTAAGTAATATATTTACTTGAAATACAGTAATGACAGTATTCTGTCAGTAACTGTAATTGTATCAGAGATAATAACTCATGTATCATTATTTTTCTTTATTGTACAAATGTGGAAGTTAGGGTTTAAATAGTTATTGTTGGGAAATGTCTGATTATAGAATCCTTATTTACCAACATTGTGACTAAACATTAAGTCTGAGGGCATGTAACATTACATTTGATTTCTGTACCCTTTGTGGACAGAAAACAGGTAACATGTTGCATATATTTGTACTTATCAATAAAGAAACACATAGGATCATCCCTAATTCTCCCAGATAGTAGATTAATAAGGATTTGAATATGGTAACTTACTTCTTCTCATATGATAACTATTGTTTAGTGCTGCCCTCTGTATGCAAAATTCTTTTTTGGCATTCCACAAGCCTTGAAATTTCCATCTACCCAGGTCAATGTAGTTTTCTGTGTGTTTATGTGTAAGTTATCATGAACAACTCCTCCACTGAAGAAGTGTGACACAATCTCCTGACTTCATCTGTTGGATTCTACCTAACTACAAGTTCTTGTAAGACAGTGCTCTTGTTCATATGTTTTATTTATTATGAATTTTTATCTCTTTATAAAGAGTTAAAAATGTCTTTTTTTTTTTGCTAGCAATAAAGTACATGCACATACAGTTCATTTACCAATAACTTGGTACAAATTCTTAGTACTGGGCTCAAAAGGAAATCATTATAGGTGTTCTTTAGTTCAAACTATGCCATGCCCATTTGCAAAGTAGAAGCTGGGTTGTTTAACAACTGTTTTAAGTGAATGGCATGCTCATAATCCATGGAAAGAGCAGATTTTGCTCCTCAAGGTCATAATATCCTTATGTGGCACACATGGTATGGATTTACATGCAGCACCATTATAATGAGGCTAAGTTTATTGTTGAGAATAGTTTTGTAGAGCTTGGCAGTTTTTTCTTGCATTATGTGTATCATTTTGATAGACAGATTGCATTTAGGTTTTATTTTTATGTTTTAGTTAATTATGTGTTTATTTGTATTTTAATATTTATATTTGACAAGTTTAATCATTTTTAAATTATCAAATGATTTGATTCACTAAAACAGCTTTGAGACATTTATGAGTGCAAAAATATTATGATGGAGGAGCTAAACCTAAAAACTGAGATCAATGTAACATTGCATGTGGACACTTGATGATGTGTTGAAATAAATAATCAAAGTTTATTTATAGTGGAAAGTAAAACAATTAAATTATAAATGAAAAAATAAAAACATGAAATTCAGTGTTTTATTTATCTGAAATTACATACTTTTAGGAAAGTAGTTATCTTATATCAAACAATTTCACTTACAAGTTTCATCTTTGGAACAAAGTATTATGAGGGTGACATTAAGTGCTATAGATTACAACCTACGATAGCTATATGATTTAGACAGACAATTTCAACTGCCAATGAGGCACCTATTCTCATTCCCCTTGCAGTTGAATACTGGAAGATTTTTACTGGTCCACATGCTGTAAACACATCTCATAGTGAATCATTTTCTAGGTGCTCTCTACCTTTTGTTGGATGATTTCTACCCCATGTGGCACTTCTCATCTGGATGCTTTTACCACTTCTCTCACCACCAAGGTACCTCGTTTTTATCTCCATTTTATTCACCTGGCAGTGGATGCTCTCAGTCAGGACTTGAACATAGGATATCTTTATGACTACTCTCCTTCTCAAAGAGTGATTTTGGTCATCTGATTGATCTTCACTGGTCAGCACAACCTTGGTTTTCTTTCCTCCTTCAGTTCTGAACCACCACTTCATCCTTTTACTCCATCCTTCTCTGCTCACTTTAGTTGCTGGTCCTTCATCCTATCTCATTCCTCATTTCTCATAAGATGTGGGATTCTCCTGTACCTTTCCTGTCAAATCTGCTAGGTCTATCTTTGTCATTATGGATGTTTTTCTAAGGTTTATTTATTTTGTTACATTTTTCTTTATCCCTAGTTTCATATTTTCCTGTCCTTCAAAAGTTATATGTCACCCCACCATCTGATTACCTTGTAATTCTCCTATTCCCAAATTTGGAGTGAATATTTTGCATTTCTCAATTGAGGGCTAGTTCCAGCAAGTCTTTACATCCACAATGGGCTTCTGATTGTTATGAATTGGCTTACTTGTCAAATCTTTGATTTCTTTCTTTACTTCTAGCATTTGGAGTCATTTTTGCCTTTCTTATGGGCCGATCTTGTACATTTATCCATAGCTCTTTTTTTTTCCTTCAATTTCACTTTTCACATCTCATTTACACACATATTTGTGACTTGAGGGTGGCTCTTTTGCTTCATACTTAATTTTTTGGAGATATATTTGTTATCTTTGGAGTCACATAAGATATCCTCAAAGCAATACTCAACCCTTTCTTTGTTGGTTTTCATTTGTCTGAGCTTGCTCCTGTTTCTTATTCTATACTAATTTTTCACATCCTCCCATACCAGCCTTTACAAATTCCTTACTCCAAGGGCCCCTCAGTTAATTGTTTGACTTGCAGGTGACTATCCAGTGCTATTCAGTGCAGTGAGGCCACATTCATTGGATTTGTTCCCATGTAGCAGGAGTTCACTCATGGGTAATCAGTCAGAGCCTTTGTCACACAATTTTTCTTCAATTATTGTTACTTCCTCCTTTGTCTCTAGTTCCAGTATCCTTCTCATTACCTCAGAATCCTGCTACCAAACAGCATCTAGCTGAGTTTGTTCAGATTCTTGCTATCAAGCCTGACAGTCAACCTTTGCTAGGATTTTACTCCTGTCTCTGTCATTTCTATGAAAACTAGGGATTAGCATTCTGTCCTGTCTCAGTCGATTTCTTGATATTCCATGCTTTATCATGGAAATTTTTGTTACTCCTCAGTGGGTTTGTTTCTCCAGGTGTGTGGATTACTAAGTTGGACATTTCTTTTCAGTCCTGACAGCATTGTATTTCAGTTTCATGCCTTATCTTTTGGAGTTGCTGCAGCACCATATGTGTTTTGTTGAGTGGTCAAGCTTTTGTTTGACTTGTGCATGTTTGAGGGTTGTGCTTTCACCAATGCATGGATGATTGGCTTCTTTTATTTCATTTATTTTTTTGAACTGGTTCTTAACACATTCATTTGTTATTGACAGAAGCAGCTTGTGTGGATTGGATTCTCAAGATGGAGAAGTTTTCTGATTCACACCCAATATCATGTCTACTTGGTTGTGTTTCAAACACTTAACTCAGTCACACCCAATTTTCTCCACTTCATGTGTGTTTGGTGGAACTTTCAGTTTCCCATAACCTTTCTTTCTGTTCTGCTGCTTTTGGGAAATTGAGCTTCCATATGCCATTATCCTCTTGGGTGATGCACACGTGTATTTTCTTCTGTGAATTTTGCACATCCAGGGAAATCTTGCTCTTCCTCCTTTCTTTTTTTAATGTATTTACTTCTGTGAATTTTGCACATCCAGGGAAATCTTGCTCTTCCTCTTTCTTTTTTTAATGCTTTTCTAGCAAGACCTCTGTTCATCCAAAATAAATCAATAGATCAACAATACACCACACAGAACCACCTGTCACCAACGCTCAAGCTGCATCAGTAAAAACCAAGCTCAACATATAAGTTCATGCAGACAATAGAAGCCAAGCAGCAACCATTTAAATCACCTAAACTTATGGAGAAGTTCACCCAGGTCCCACCAACAAGGAGAAATAAACAGAAAACACAGTTTACATATACCCAAGCATGACAGAGTATTTCCTCAACATCTGCTGATACCTTTCAAACATCAAGTCATCAATCCTAGACTCATATCAAAAAGTAAACCAGCAGAACACGGGAAAAGAAGAACCTATTGACAACTTTCACATGTTTCTCCAATCTTCATCCAAGCAGTCTCAGTAACCTTAAAATTGCAGGAATATTACTGAGTTTGACCTGAGTTCCATATTTTATTCCACTACTGTACAAAACTCAGCTTTTACAGGAAATTGTTATTAAACATTCCCAGCATTATCACTGACTTTCCACCCACTAAGCCTATTTATAAATGTTTCATTTAAATCAGTGTTTACTAATTCATTTGTCTTGTTCATATCAACGTCTACAGGGCATGGTGAGGACATATTTTTGGCACCCAGTTATGAAAGTGAGGTTTCTTGGGGTACTCCCATTTCCACCACAACAAAATTTTTCCTAGTGTAGGATCTTTGTATCCCAGCACTGAGAAGGGACCTTAACTAGTCACTAAATTCAAATTTTCAAATTAAAACCTTAGTTGCTTGATTCAAAGATTAATTTCAAACCTCTATTTTTCATTTCTAACACTAAGTTTCATTGATGTTTGTTTTCTTATTGTGTTTTACATACATATTTGTGACCTGAGGATGGCTCTTTTGCTCCACAGTTGTTGTTTTTTTTAGATATATTTGTCAATCAGTGGAGTCAAATAAGGAGTCCACAAGTTAACACTCAACTATTTCATTGTTGGTTCTCATTTGTCTGACTCCACTTTTGTATCTTACTCTCTATTGATTTTCCATCTTTCACCCTACCAACCTTTACCAGTTCCTTACTCCAAGGGTCCCTCAATTCATTGTTTGACTTGCAGTCATATTTTTCACCATTAACAGTTGTGGTGATTATCCAATGCTGTTCAGTGATTTATTCTCTTCCACTGCAGCTTATCAAGTAGCCTTATACAACACCTTCCACTTTTTCTGGATTGGAATGTCAATATTATTCTTTCCTGTCTTGCACTCCCGACATTTTAACCTTTGTTCTTTTTTGCTCTGTCTTCCCTATTCCTTAAAACTTATTTTCTACAACTTTAAGACTATGGACATTGTTGTTCTGATATCTCTGACATCAGTGTTTAATATATTCCTTTATCCAGGTCAATCTTTCCTTCCCTTAACTTTGGGACATTCTTCATTCACACCAATTCCTTTTCTCACCTTTATTTTCAGTCTGATCTGGATAGACTTCTTTATCATGTCCATGCTCTTCATTGTTATATTGCCTGCATGGCCTTCTTCCATGGTTCTTTATCTCACCTTTTCATTCCCTGGGATCGTTTTTCTTCTATCCTTACAGTCAGGCATGTGGATGACACCACATCAGTTCATCTATCACTACCTGCATTGGGTGGCTGTTTCTTCCTTGTCAGGGAACTGCCTTGCACTTTTGCCATACTTCAAATATCAGATTGATTGTAATTTGGTTTATCTTTTTATATATATTGTTCTTGCTTACAATGACAGGTTCCCTTTAAGTCTAAAATCCTACTCAGTGGTGAGTATTGCCTATCCAAATATGCCATTTGTCTATCCAACCTAAACATTTGTACTTTACAGTGAATCATAGGTCATACCAGGACTTTTTATATGCTGCCTAGTGACTAAGTTGTTTCTACCTCTGTGCAATGGGCCATGGAGGTAGGTGTTGTGATGTCCTGGCTCTGATTGTCTGACTGACTGTGGTTACTTGAGAAATGTGTTGGTGATACATGTGCACTAACCTCTGAGCATTCCCATCTGGAGGATGATGATGTGCAGATTACACAGCCATTCCTGATCCTCTTTCTCAATGGAGTTGGGCCTTAGAGGTTGATGTTGCTCAGTATATCTTGATGAGGGCTGTATGAAACATCCCACCAATCTCAACGTACACCAATCTCAAGGTACAGTGTAAAGATGGGATATTCCACAAGATTACTGGTAGGTTTTCCTCATTGTAATTTGCTTGTTCCAGACCATACTAACCCAAGAATTGTTACTGATAAAGCAGAGGGGGATTACTGCCATCCCTTTGACTGAATAATTCTTGGATGGCCTGCTTCTCAGAATAGTGGTAACTCATTGCACTGTCTCCATTCCTGCAAATTATCTACCACATTTTCTACCCAATCTTTTCTAGTGCAGTAAGAGATTTCTTGCCACTTTCCAGTTCTAATCACAGGGGTTGTGGACCATGGAAGCAAAGCAGCCTCCTGAATGTGATCACTTTTATTTAGTGGAGATTATGATGGTGGTGTTCTCTTGTGTAGAGTACTTTACTTGTGCACTACACTTTTGTGTAGGGGGTCCTGGAGGTTAATGTTCTGTACCCATTACTCCAACTTCTCTGTGGAAGGCTTTGGAAGTTAGTGTTGCATATGTATCATTCTGGCTTTTGTGTTGTGGGCCTTTAAGGTTAGAGTTGCATGTCAGTCACTCCAGATTTTGTGTGGCTGTTTTGAAAGTTAATGTTGTATTTAATGGGTTTTCTCCCAATTGTTGTTCACATTCAATGCATATTCTTCAGCTGCTTTTGAAGGATGTTTATCAGTATCCCTTTACCTTTTAATGTGGCATTTTGTTATCATTTGAGAGGAGGTAAGATATCAGAAATTATTTTCCAATGCTAAAAATATATTTACTGTACATACTTTCCTTCTATCACACTTCCTACCCTCAAATGATGATTTACACATCAAGAAGCAGTGGGGTTGATGGGGTTTTCAAACATCAAAAAACTTCGTATATAAAGGACAACACTGAATGTGAATGGCTATTATATGAGTAGAGGTGAGTACCTATGAGAAAAATATGTTCAGTGTAAAAATTAATAATTTTAGAATTAATAACTCTGATCAAGCAATTATATGAATTTTCTGTACCTGTAGTAAGTTGACTTGCTATGTATCAAAAACTCTATGAAAATACAAACTGCTGTGTCACTTCAAACCCCTCATTCTCTGTAATTAGTCTTAGCTAGTGAAGTATACAGTGTGCCATAGGCTGTTTTAATGTAAATTTATTTTTAGTCCAACTATATAAATGTTTCTAATGTTGTCATTACTTCTTTGCTTGCTTGTTTTATTTCCTTTCTAATGACTTAGAATTATAGTAGATCCTCTTAGATATGACTGACTTATCTGCTGTAATAAAAGAGTCACATTTGACAAAAACTCATTATTCAATGGATCAATAATCAGATAATGAATGACTGAGTTCAGTTGGTGTCAGTTGTTATTGCCAAGGTCTGAGCATAATGGTTTATACACTGTATAGGTAACTAGCTGATGCATCAAATTAGGGTAATAATTAGTGTAAAAGAAAACTTAAAATTGTTTAGTTTGCATTTTATTCAAAATAATATATTCATCAATCACATTTATTTCATAAAACATCCCATCTCTATTCCATAAAATATAAATGTATCATATTTTATCTCATACATGTAAGATATTACAAATTGACAACAAATTTATTTCATTAAAAACATATTGTCTATCTTTATTTGTTTTTCACTTTTAACAGGGTCACCTTAAATGTTCATAAGTCCAGTAGATATTGTAAAGTTTTTTGTTGTTTCTTTTCAACAAGTGAAGGTTGGATTATGTGTTTACATTTTTCACCCTCCTTGAGATATTGCAAGACAGAAAATTCATGCAAAAATGGAAATGATTTATTCTTCAATACATGTCATATTTATATAGCGAGATGCATCTATACTCACCACAAGAGTTACTCAGCTATGTCATGCATCATTTGACATCTTAAGAAAACCCTCATTTTGACTTCTGATTGGCTGGTGATAGTTTTCTCAGCTTGTGCTATAGTCTTATTTTCATTGCTAGTTGTGCACCACTCATCAAAACACTTGCATGTCAAGTGTTGGCATCACCAGGAACTACTATTAAAAATATAATTTTTTTCTGATCAGATCAGGTAGAGATATTCATGTTACATGAAACATGTAAATATCTTCATCTTCAGTGTGTGATGTGGCATCAAATCACTCACCCTTTACAGACATCAATAAACTGGTGATAATTCATCTCTAGTTTTCTAGAAATGTAGAAAAGTTACTATAGAAAGGTCATAATCAAACTTTCTGCCCAAAAACCATAATCAAATCTAAGAAGGATTCATTATTGTTATGGGTAGTATCTACAGATACATTGTAAATATTTTTTTGTTTGCATAAAGTAACTTTTTGTCATTTTTATTCTTGAATGTTTCTATTGTATTACAATGAAACACATTCAATAATTTTAATTTGGCTTATGCATCAGATAATAAACCAAACAAGGAATTTGTACCATTTAAAGTACAAAACAGTTGTTACTTTTAGGACATAGTTTTCTAACATATTACAGTGAAAACTTGTAATATGTGCTCATAGATATGAATATTTTTCTTTTTAGGAAGAATAGCCACATGGAGGGAAACACCTCACAATTAGCTTACCGCTTGGAGCTAGAACAACAGGTAAAGGGTTAAGGTTGTTTATCTTTAGCTACATGGTGAGATGTTTGAAATACATGATGCCTTAGAAGTCTGGACCCACAGAAAAAATAGACATTATATTCTTAAAGTTAAAAAACAATTTTTCCAATGTCAGTTGTACATATTTTAGGAAGGAAAATACCTTGATGGCAAAATATACCAAAATTGGTATGTGTATGGCTGTTAATGGCATGTAATTTGAATAACAATTCAGTTAAACATACATTGTGCATTTTTCTGTATTGTCCACACATTTGAAATCAAAAATTGTTTTTAATGTGATACAGGGCTAATGTGTCTACCAGGAGATAACTCTACTTGTTTGAAAGTTGTAAGGAAGACATAATTAAATAATAGATGGTAAATACACTGAAACAAAATTGTGAGGAGAATGTATATCAGAAACTCGATTGCTATTTGTTTACAAAGTTAGAGTCAGCCATTGTTGCAGGAAGAAGTAAAATGTCCTTTTGACCTGTGATCTTTGAACAAAATTTTAGAGTGCATTTTATCAGATATTGATATAACAGAGAGTAATAACATGAGAAGTGCAACTGACATAAAACTTAAAGAAACTAGTTGTTTACTTTATAAATAAGTTGAGAAGTATAAACATGAAGATAAGGTAGAAATTAGTATAAACAGGAAGATAATGTAACTTGAAGGTAGAAATTAGTATAAACATGAAGATAATGTAACTTGAAGGTAGAAATTAGTATAAACAGGAAGATAATGTAACTTGAAGGTAGAAATTAGTATAAACAGGAAGATAATGTAACTTGAAGGTAGAAATTAGTATAGACAGGAAGATAATGTAACTTAGAGATAGATATTAGCATAAACAGGAAGATAATGTAACTTAGAGATAGAAATTAGCATAAACAGAAAGATAATGTAACTTGAAGGTAGAAATTAGCATAAACATGAAGATAATATAACTCAAAGGTAGAAATTAGCATAAACATGAAGATAATGTAACTTAGAGATAGAAATTAGTATAAACATCTACTTTTAATATATTTTACAGTTACATATGAGTGAAAATGAAAACACATTGAAATGTAAGAATTCAAAAAAAGTAAATTTTTCAGGCATGTCTGCCTTATGAACATACACATAAACTTGTTTCAGATCCAAGAAAGAGAACTGAAAAAATTAAAAGAAAAACAAGAGGAGGAAAAGTAGGTTGTATTTCAGTTATTGTAATGAACTAATAATTTATATACTTACCTATCTATGTTAAACCTATCTTGGTGAAAGGTAGCTATATACTTACTTATCTATGTTAAACCTAGCTTGGTGAAAGATAGCTATATACTTACCTATTGATGTTAAACCTTGCTTGGTGAAAGGTAGCTATATACTTACCTATTGATGTTAAACCTTGCTTGGTGAAAGGTAGCTGTATACTTACTTATTGATGTTAAACCTAGCTTGGTGAAAGGTAGCCTATATACATACCTATCTATGTTAAACCTAGCTTGGTGAAAGATAGCTATATACTTACCTATCTATGTTAAACCTGGCTTGGTGAAAGGTAGCCATATACTTACCTATCTATGTTAAATCTAGCTTGGTGAAAGGTAGCTATATACTTACCTATTGATGTTAAACCTTGCTTGGTGAAAGGTAGCTATATACTTACCTATTGATGTTAAACCTTGCTTGGTGAAAGGTAGCTATATACTTACCTATTGATGTTAAACCTAGCTTGGTGAAAGGTAGCTATATACTTACCTATCTATGTTAAACCTAGCTTGGTGAAAGGTAGCTATATACTTACCTATTGATGTTAAACCTAGCTTGGTGAAAGGTAGCTATATACTTACCTATTGATGTTAAACCTAGCTTGGTGAAAGGTAGCCATATACTTCCTTATCTATGTTAAACCTAGCTTGGTGAAAGGTAGCCATATACTTACCTATTGATGTTAAACCTAGCTTGGTGAAAGGTAGCTATATACTTACTTATCTATGTTAAACCTAGCTTGGTGAAAGGTAGCTATATACTTACCTATCTATGTTAAACCTAGCTTGGTGAAAGGTAGCTATATACTTACCTATCTATGTTAAACCTAGCTTGGTGAAAGGTAGCTATATACTTACCTATCTATGTTAAACCTAGCTTGGTGAAAGGTAGCTATATACTTACCTATCTATGTTAAACCTAGCTTGGTGAAAGGTAGCTATATACTTACCTGTCTATGTGAAACCTGGCTTGGTAAAATGGTAGCTATATACTTACCTTATCTATGTTAAACCTAGCTTGGTGAAAGGTAGCTATATACTTACCTATTGATGTTAAACCTAGCTTGGTGAAAGGTAGCTATATACTTACCTATTGATGTTAAACCTAGCTTGGTGAAAGGTAGCTATATACTTACTTATCTATGTTAAACCTACCTTGGTGAAAGGTAGCTATATACTTACCTATTGATGTTAAACCCAGCTTGGTGAAAGGTAGCTATATACTTACTTATCTATGTTAAACCTAGCTTGGTGAAAGGTAGCTATATACTTACCTATTGATGTTAAACCTAGCTTGGTGAAAGGTAGCTATATTCTTACCTATTGATGTTAAACCTAGCTTGGTGAAAGGTAGCTATATACCTACTTATCTATGTTAAACCCAGCTTGGTGAAAGGTAGCTATATACTTACCTATTGATGTTAAACCTAGCTTGGTGAAAGGTAGCTATATTCTTACCTATTGATGTTAAACCTAGCTTGGTGAAAGGTAGCCATATACTTACTTATCTATGTTAAACCTATCTTGGTGAAAGGTAGCCATATACTTACTTATCTATGTTAAACCTATCTTGGTGAAAGGTAGCTATATACTTACCTATTGATGTTAAACCTAGCTTGGTGAAAGGTAGCTATATACTTACTTATCTATGTTAAACCCAGCTTGGTGAAAGGTAGCTATATACTTACTTATCTATGTTAAACCCAGCTTGGTGAAAGGTAGCTATATACTTACCTATTGATGTTAAACCTAGCTTGTTGAAAGGTAGCTATATACTTACCTATTGATGTTAAACCTAGCTTGGTGAAAGGTAACTGTATATTTACTTATCTAGACATATCATTAACTTACATAATCATGTACTTCTGTGCTGTAGGCTTGAGCAATGTAAAAAATTAAAAGTACAGTTTAATAAAAAACCACATAGTAACTTTTATCTGCTTAACAAAAAATAATTTTGGTTTATGGTGTTAAAAACTTGTACCAGTACAAATAAAGAAAGCAGACCCATGTTAATCCTGAATATATGGGTGGGTCAAAGTGTGCATGTCATGACATTCAAAATTTAGTTGAACTAATTGGTTATCATTGTATGTCAGTAAACTTGTCATCAAAACTTAGGTTATAATTCATGTGTTCAATATTATCTCTGTTTCTTAATTTCAAAATTAGATATTTTAAAAATAAGCTGCTGAAATATACAGATTTCAAGTGTGTACTACCTTTTGTTGGGATATCAATTAATTTGTTAAACTAGCTAGAGAAATTGCTCCCATTTTTCAAGTATTTCAAGCCAAATATATATTTACATATACTTAACTAGTGGACATGTTTATAACCAGTACAAAGTACACATTTTAATATACATAAATCTTAACATCATTTGTTTATTTCTGGTGTTAAAACACAGTAATTGACAACAAAAGCTTGATTTATGTTGAGTAATGTCATTGCTCTGAACAGTGACAGAAATATTATAACTTATTTTATTTATAGTTTACTTCAATAGACAGATAATTTATTTTATTTTGTTCTAAAACCTTTTGAGAACTACAAGAATTATGTTTTGTATAATCAACGTAGTGAGATAAAGTATAAGTAATCAACATAGTGAGATAAAGTATAAGTAATCAACATAGTGAGATAAAGTATAAGTGATCAACATAGTGAGATAAAGTATAAGTAATCAACATAGTGAGATAAAGTATAAGTAATCAACATAGTGAGATAAAGTATAAGTGATCAACATAGTGAGATAAAGTATAAGTAATCAACATAGTGAGATAAAGTATAAGTACATTTCAACATAGTGAGATAAAGTATAAGTAATCAGCATAGTGAGATAAAGTATAAGTAATCAACATAGTGAGATAAAGTATAAGTAATCAACATAGTGAGATAAAGTATAAGTAATCAACATAGTGAGATAAAGTATAAGTACATTTCAACATAGTGAGATAAAGTATAAGTAATCAACATAGTGAGATAAAGTATAAGTAATCAACATAGTGAGATAAAGTATAAGTAATCAACATAGTGAGATAAAGTATAAGTAATCAACATAGTGAGATAAAGTATAAGTACATTTCAACATAGTGAGATAAAGTATAAGTAATCAACATAGTGAGATAAAGTATAAGTACATTTCAACATAGTGAGATAAAGTATAAGTAATCAGCATAGTGAGATAAAGTATAAGTAATCAACATAGTGAGATAAAGTATAAGTAATCAACATAGTGAGATAAAGTATAAGTAATCAACATAGTGAGATAAAGTATAAGTAATCAACATAGTGAGATAAAGTATAAGTAATCAACATAGTGAGATAAAGTATATGTAATCAACATTGTGAGATAAAGTATAAGTAATCAACATAGTGAGATAAAGTATAAGTACATTTCAACATAGTGAGATAAAGTATAAGTAATCAACATTGTGAGATAAAGTATAAGTAATCAACATAGTGAGATAAAGTATAAGTACATTTCAACATAGTGAGATAAAGTATAAGTAATCAACATAGTGAGATAAAGTATAAGTAATCAACATAGTGAGATAAAGTATAAGTAATCAACGTAGTGAGATAAAGTATAAGTAATCAACATAGTGAGATAAAGTATAAGTAATCAACATAGTGAGATAAAGTATAAGTAATCAACATAGTGAGATAAAGTATAAGTAATCAACATAGTGAGATAAAGTATAAGTAATCAACATAGTGAGATAAAGTATAAGTAATCAACATAGTGAGATAAAGTATAAGTAATCAACATAGTGAGATAAAGTATAAGTAATCAACATAGTGAGATAAAGTATAAGTAATCAACATAGTGAGATAAAGTATAAGTAATCAACATAGTGAGATAAAGTATAAGTAATCAACATAGTGAGATAAAGTATAAGTAATCAACATAGTGAGATAAAGTATAAGTAATCAACATAGTGAGATAAAGTATAAGTAATCAACATAGTGAGATAAAGTATAAGTAATCAACATAGTGAGATAAAGTATAAGTAATCAACATTGTGAGATAAAGTATAAGTAATCAACATAGTGAGATAAAGTATAAGTGATCAACATAGTGAGATAAAGTATAAGTAATCAACATAGTGAGATAAAGTATAAGTAATCAACATAGTGAGATAAAGTACAAGTACATTTCAACATAAAAGATTTCAAGTGTTAAATTTCATGGTTTTCATGTGTATTTTTAACAAAATTAAGTAAAATGTAGATATTGTTAAGTTTTCAATTTATTTGTTTAAAAGTTCACTAAAATTATACTACCACATTGTATGAGTTCTCACATGTGAAATTTGACACCAGTCATGAGTTGTCACCTAAACATTTTACATGAGTACGATACAGGTTCATGTTGAGATTCATTGTTTTTTGTGCACATAGTGGATTTAAAGACTTGCAATAAAACTCTGAACTTAAAAGAAAGATGTGACTAGATTAAAATTTGATATTATGAAAATAATAATTATGTTTTAGATCTTGGTTGCATTCAAGTAAAATAATTGTTTTCATACATTTCAACTTTTATTTTACCATATTTTGTAATTTTATTACAGTTATTGTTAGGACAGATAAAATAAGAGATAAGGCCTGAAGTTTTACTGATTAAACTTATATTCATCAAGAAGTTTCTTGAGGTTTTGTAAATGAAGAAAATAAGTAGTTTTATTCTTAACATGAAAATCACCTTTCACTCAGACTGACTTTATAAGATGACAGGCAAATCTTTAAAAACAAATACTTTATCAAAATCTGGTCTTTTGTGTGCAACAAATTTATAATGTTTACTCAAAGTACCTAATAAATGCAGAGGTATAATAGGCATAGTCTCATGGTAACAGATAGTTACAAGGTCAGTTAAATTGTCATGTTGCAAGTACAGAGAGATGTTAAGCTGGAAAGAGTCTTAAGTTGGCACTAGATTTTGTATAATAATTCTTACAAAAAAACTAAAATTATATATTGTTCATCAAAACCTTATGAGATTAACCAAGACTCAGTGATAAATATATAGAGGGTTTAGTATGTTAAGTCAAAAATATTCTAAATAAGGTGGTACCTCGGTTCTCAAACTTAATCTGTTACAGAAGGCTGTTTGAAAACCGAATCAAGTTTTCCCACAAGAAATACTGTAAGTTAAATTAATCCGTTACAGACTTCCAAAAATTACACATTATGAAGCATTTTAAGTAAAAATATTGCTTATTTATACCTGTATAAGAATACTTACATGCATAAAGTCAACCACAAAAACTATAAACACAATAAAAAAAGAATAAATGAAAATTTAACTCCACTTTACCTGTGCTGAGGAGAGCTGATGGCATAAGTGAAAGGTGGTGAGGAACGTAGAGAGTAGGAGGGTTATTATTGTTTGGGAATCACCTTCCATAAAACGTCAGGTAATTATCCTTCTGGGTTCTTTATATACAAAAGCGGCCGTTTGGGTTGAGAAAATATTTTACATAGAAGAAGTAACAACGGATCTTCTTGTCATCGTCAGGTAAACGTCAGTTTACCTGAAGAGAGAAACGTTGGCTTCTTCTATGTAAAATATTTTCTCAACCCAAACGAGCCTGCATATAAATTCTCAACAAGTGGGTTTTCGACATCACTTCTGGGGTTCTGTCTCTTTGCACTGTTACAACCTGCTTGAGACTCACTGGACCTATTTCTCATTAGAAACTTGTCAAATGAGGTTTGTTTCTGCCTGCATTTTAAAATGTTTCTGAAGTAAGACATGACATTGTCATTGAAAAGGTTTATGTTTTAGTTTGCTTTAGCTTTGTCAGGGTGAAATTTTTCCACAAAACTTTGTAACTCTCCCCATTTTCCACACATTTCCTTGTTTAGTGAACTAGGAACATCCTCCCTTCCATCCTCCTCATCTGAAGACACTTCCTCAGTTGCCTTCTGTTGCTGCTTCTTCTGAAGGTCTTGGAGTTCTTCCATGGTGAGCTCAGTGTTGTGGTCTTCCACCAACTCCTCCACATCATCACCACTCACATTCAAGCCTTCAAAGTCTCTATCTGCTACTGAATCTGGCCACAATTTCTTCCAGGCTGAGTTCATGGTCCTCAAAGACACTTCCCTCCAGGCTTTGTCTATGATCCTAAAGCAATGGAGGATATTAAAGTGATTTTTCCAGAACTCTCTGAGGGTTAACTCTGTGTCAGAGGTCACTTCAAAGCACCTTTGAAACAGTGCTTTGGTGTAGAGTTTCTTGAACTTTGATATAACCTTCTGGTCCATGGGCTGAATGAGAGGAGTCATGTTACAAATTTATCAGCAGCATCTTTGGGGGCAAGAGCTTCACTGTAATGAAACTGTGAGACCATCTCACAAATGATGGTCTCAGAAATGCTATCACCAGCTAACTGTTTTTTGTTTACCCAAATCAACAACAGTTTTTCTACCTCTTCCATTGTTTGTGATCTGTGTTTCATAAGCACTGTCACTCCTTTTGCAACATCAGCTCCTTTGATGACCTCTTTATTCTTCAGTATTGTGCAGACTGTAGACTTTGCCATACCAAACTGTGTAGCAAGGTCAGACATGTAAACACCACTCTCATACTTCACTATGAGATCTTTTTTCACCTCTATTGTGGCTCTAACAACTTTTCTCTTTTGGTTTGCTGCTTTCATTATCCTTCTTTGACCCCATGGTAGATTATTTAATCAGAATATTTAGAAAAACAAAATGATAAAAGAGAACGTTCACAGCAGATTTTAGCGGGGGTGTGGACTGAGCGATAGGTGTGGGCAAAATCTTTTGGGAAGCTTGGTGTGGGCCGAAAATGGTCAAAGGGTCAGTTGGGTTATTTTGGGGGTTCGGGACACAACAGCTTGGTTCAGGAACCAAGTTTATGTTTGAAAACCGAATTGTTTGAGAAGGGAGTTGTTCGAGAACCAAGGTACCACTGTATGCAAAACAGTAAGTCACGTGGTAGCCACAGCTAATATAAAGTAAGGATGGAACAGCCTGCATAAGAAGTATTTTGACCCTTTTTAGCATTTAATATGTAGTGTGATGCTATCAAAAATTTATTGGTTTTGAGAAGTGTATGTGACATACCTTATAGGCATAAAATACTTATACATTCAGATCTTTTAAATGTGTTCAGATCAGGGATTTAGTGTTTTGAAGATAGGAATATCCTTTATATTTAACAGCATTGGTTAATAAAGGAAATTTAATAAACTTTTAGGAACCAGCATCTAGTTATACAACAGACATGTTAAGCAAAGTGCAGCAAATTGTAACACATGGTAATTTATAAATACATAGATCAGTGACAGAAGCCACCCATTAGTATGATCAAGAATGTCTGGAAAGGTGAACAAATCATACATACTCAAATTGCTTTTACAAAACATCTTTTCATTGTTCAAGCACTTGGAGAATGAAGCAGGTATCCATGTTGTTACATAGAAAGACATACTTGCCAAGTTGCAAGATGCAGCATCTATGGATTATTGTTTAATTGGACTGTTGAAACAGCCACTGGAAAACATTTTTACCTTCATATACTAGATGTATTATGGAAAGCATGCAAGAACTAGTGTTACGCTTTTGACGTGACAACTGTATAATGACGCTTTTTGCAATGCTTCAGGGCTCTTGTGAAAATGCATAGTTATCAGATAGAGTATAAACAAGTGTGGTAACGGACACTAATTATGTGGTGAGGCTCCAACATAATTTTACTGTAATGTACTCAACCTCTTTATTCATTATTGAAACCTTAAATAAAATAATCATTCCAAAGTTTATAAGAAAAATTGAATGTGCATTTGTGTAAATAAAGATTATAACTAATTGTCATCAAACATGAAGAACTTGAGGTTTATTTGTGTAATTTAATGTTAGAAAAGTATTTTTAAAATAAACTCTCGGTTGTAAATTACCAATATATTAAATACACTTCTGTTGAATAGATTTTGAAATTTGAAATTTTTAACAAGTTGTAAGAACTTAAAATACAATTATTTTTTTCAGTTTTAACAAGTGGATGATGAATGACAACTACAATCCATGGGGAAGAAGTGGAGCTGGGGCTCCATTGAGAGATACAAAGGGAAATGTTATCAGTGAGGCTTGGTTGTTTTTTGTTTAATGAAAAGTTTTATCGTTATTATAATATTTTTTATTTTAGGTAGATGTTTTCTAAACATACAAGTATCCCAATATATGTATTTATATTGTATTTAGGAAATCACTTTGTGAGTCTCTTAGTATGGAACATTTTAATGTACTATCTTTTAGTGATTTCTCTACTGACTGAATAACTACATAGCTCTTGTTGAATAAAGACTTTTAATTATTTCATTACACAGATTCAAACTGAAGTCATTTCATTATAGAGATTCAGTCTCAAGTTGTTTATCTTGTTGCACAGATTCTGGATCAAGTCATTTACTTTGTTACACAGATTCAGACTAAAGTTTATTTCATTGTACAGATTCAGGCTCAAGTCTTCTATTTTATTACACAGATTCAGGATCAAATCGTTTTTGTCATTACACAGTTCAGACTAAAGTTGTTTATTTCATTACACAGATTCAGACTCAAGTCATTTATTTTATTACAGAGATTCAGTCTCAAGTTTTTTATTTTGTTACACAGATTTAAACTATTGTTTATTTTGTAACACAGATTCAGACTCAGATTGTTTATTTTGTTACTCAGATTGAGGCTTAAATCACTGCCACAGAAAGCTTGAGTTCAAATTTAACCATGTGTGACTTAAAATCAGATTTGAACATTTAAGTATTTTAACTCAATAATTATGATAGTTCCACATTCTTATACACAATAACTTCTACTTTTGAAGCCATCCAGAAGTAACAAAACATTTTCCTTCGTTCTGGTATAAACTGTTTGTTACTGTGCAACACAAAGTAACTGTTCCTGTTGGTGTTGCAAAATGACATTAAATGTCTTGCATCTATTTTCCCTATGCAACTATGACTTCTGCTATGCCTATAATTGCAGTGTATGGCCTTGAAAATTACTCACAACATATACTAATGTCAAAGTCATGTTAAATGTGTGAAAGACTGCAGAAAAACTAGGGAAATATTTAACTTTATCAAGCATCTTGTACACATTCATCCAGACAAGTGATTTAGGCCAAGTACCATTTTTTTAAGATTTCGAAGGTTCGTTTACTAAATCACCATGTCTCTTTACCATGACAAAACTAATTTATTCATTCTCCAAATATAGTCTGAATGTAATATAATGTTTATTGAAACTTATTACCTCGGTGCTGTTGGTATTTTTTACTATTTAAATGGCCCAAAGCAGTTCAAATATAAACAGTCTTTAGATTCATGTAATAAGTGTAAGTAAGTTCGGGACTTACAACCTAGACTGAAAGTACACTGACTCAAACTTGCACACCAGTGATTCATACTTGACTACAGTTCTGATGACTGCACAACTCTTACTGTGCAAATAGATATTTCACGACTGCTGACATCTTCCACAAAATAACACCTTTCTTTTTAGAGCAAGTTGTTGGTAGATTATGGTGGTAATATATGAACAAGGTTTTCAGTAACAGTTTTTCATGTCAGTAAAATTTTATCCAACAAATATGTTAGATTTCAGACTATTTTTTCTTGTTCACATTTTGCTGAGGGCACAGGATGGGAGCTGTATTAAAATGTCCTGAAATATGTTCATTGTAACTCACCCAGTGTTCTATGTTATATTTTATTAAAATGTCCTGAAATAGATTCATTGTAACTCACCCAGTGTTCTATGTTATATTTTATTAAAATGTCCTGAAATAGGTTCATTGTAACTCACCCAGTGTTCTATGTTATATTTTATTAAAATGTCCTGAAATAGGTTCATTGTAACTCACCCAGTGTTCTATGTTATATTTTATTAAAATGTCCTGAAATAGGTTCATTGTAACTCACCCAGTGTTCTATGTTATATTTTATTAAAATGTCCTGAAATAGGTTCATTGTAACTCACCCAGTTATCCTTTCTGCAGCAATAATAACAAAACGTAACATGCTTTGTAAATGTATCTCTATATTATTAACATTTTTATATGTTATTCTTATTTCCTCTTAGCTTCCAGAAAATCAAAGATTAGAAATTTTGGAACCAGTTATTCAACCAATTCATCATTTTCAGTTACCAAAGAAGATCAATATAAAGAAGAGCTCAAAAAACAGGTTTGTTGAATTTTATGAACAAGTCCTAGTTGTGTTGTTTTTACCATGTGCTTATTTCATTATTAAGAACAAACAGTGGTCTGATATGTGTAACGAATGGAAACTTTACTGTGTAAACCTTTCCTACCTGGTTTTTCACGTTATTATGGCAACAAAATAATAACATCAAGTTTTGAAACATTATGGATGATCTTTTCCCACATATTACCTCAAAGTAAAATTATAACTGAAATGTTGACATTTAAACTTTCTTGTGTAACTTTTATTAACACTTATTTTGAATAAATTAAAAAAGATGGAATTTGCTAGCACTAATATTGAGTTTTGTCTCCTGTTTTAGTTATTATTGAAATGGTGGAAATCAATAAATTTCCCACCTGCATAGAAACAGTTTGTCAAAGGACAAACCTAGGTCAAATGTACTATGACTTTGCAGTCATTTGAGGCTTATTTTTGCCAAATACTTTCAAAAATGTGAAGTTTTGATGCTGATGATATAAACAATTAAAATTCAACCATCCACATATTTTATTTTACAGTTTTCAGGCTTAAGCAGCTAGAAATTTATATTATATATATAATCTGAATTTTGAAACTTGGAATATTTTTATTCCTTGCAATCTGTATGTTTCCTCCATTTATACTGTAAAGTTGAAAAATTCCTTACAACATTAGTAATGGTTTTCTATTATTTGTATGTCACAGAAAGGTAACTTAATGTTTTCTTCCATGTTTTCTTTTCCCAACACAGTACATAACCTCCTCTCACATTTAACTATCTTGCTTTGGTGTGCCTTCTATATACAAACTTCTTCACTCACCACTATTTTCGAGGTTTCCACCTAATCTCACATGTTTCTATAAGATATTACTGCATTGTTGTACTCAAATGAGCACATAACAACTCTCCAACAATAGGAGTATTAATTACTTCCTGACACAGCTGTCTCCTTCTGTACTTATTGCTCAATTATCACTTCTTGATTTCATACTTGTATATTAAGGTGTTTTTGTTTTGCTCTCTTGAGATTTCTCAACATCAAAGATTGTTTGAAGTAGTCTGTCAAACCAATTGTTGTGAAAATAGTTTTGGTTTTCTTTTTAAACAATTCTATCTCTGCAAGACTCTACTACCTGCTACATAAAACCTGTTGTTTCCTCTGACATCATTATGGTAGTCTGTCTAAAGTGAACAAAGTCCAGATATTCAACACTGAACAACATGGAAACAAATGTCTCTTGCTCTGTAATTTGTGCTGTAGAAAATAGGAACTGAAGTCTGCAGAAAGTGGAAATAAAAACAAAAGACATTTTCACACTGGTTGGTATTGTTGATAGTACAAAAAGGACAAGACTGACATCCAAATTTACAAACATATCTTATAGCATAAACGTGCATACACCTTGACATTCTATGTCCATCTGTGACTTATTCTCAGATACATTACCTGTTTTCACTCTTATTTCTCACATTAGCTCTCTCCTCTACTTTCTGGTTGTTTTCCACTATACATTATTTTTTCCTACTCATTATTTCCTACCTGATTGGGCCATTAATATTGTTCTCCTTACCCTTATTCTACCTCATTTTGATCCTTCGGTTATCTGTTCTTCATACCATTTGTCCCTTAAAACTTAAGTTTTGATACTCACTGTTCTGATGTGTATGCCTAAGGTTATTTGTTCATTCTGTTCCATTACTGGTACATCTTTCTAGATATAGAAGATATTTATTTGCAATATATAATACCAAATTCAATCCTGTAACTCTTTCTTCTATTCTCATTTTTATTTTCTTCAAAATTTCAGTCACATTCTCTGTCCTCTTTGTGATTATTTGGCCCAGATTTTTGTCCTTCATGGTTCCTGATCTCACCTCCTTCTTCTGTGGAATCTCCATCTACTCATGACTTTTCTCCTGTGACTCTCACTGGATGGGCCCAATAGCTTATCCATTTGGCATCTTCTTTGACAAAGAAGAAATGTCACTGGAGAAGCATTTTTACACTTCCAGGTGTTGTCGTCCCTTCAGATTCGTTACCTAACTCTCCAGTTGGCTGCTCACTTTCTCTTCCCTGATGCCAATGTGGTAAGTCTATAGATTTACAGTGCTAAAATTAGGGGTTTGTTTACCCTCAGCAGATGCAACACTTAGCTTAATGTGGCATTGCTATAAAAATTATCCACACACATATGCAAATTGCTTACTTTCATCATCATCTATTGGAGAAGATTGTGTCAGGCTGGTATTTGTATGACCTCTCACACCTCCTTTACTCACCCCCACAGTATGGATTCCTGTATGTGGTGAGAGGACCTCCCAGGGAAGGTTCTGTTCTTTCAGTTTACCTCCTCTGAGATCAAAACATCTATTCCTATGTTTGCCATGCATGGTGACCCATGAAGAGGAGGAGAGGATCCTGGTGGTTGAGGGGTTCAACCCTAACACTCCACTATGGCCTTAAATTCTTGCAGATGGGTGACCTTGGGGTGGTTCCCACTAGGATCAATCAGCTGGTCTGCTTGCGCTAGGGTCAACCAAGTACCAGCGTTGGATGTTCTCAACAGGTGTTGTGGACATTGTATCTGATGCTGGTGTTCAGGTATAGTGCTCACAAAACCCTGCTGTTGCTGCAGTGTCCTTGTTTGATATTGTAGTGCATCCCCTCCATGGTGGGTGGGATCAGTGAGCAACGAAACATTCTTTTTATATGATGGATCCTTCAAATAAAAACTTAAATAAAATAGTGAAAAAACAGTCCATAGGTAAATGACCACATCTTGAAGATTCAGAGCAGCAATCCTCAACATCTGTAACATTTGTACCTCATTTTCTTATATTACATTCTCTTTAAGGAAAATCTTTAGGGCAAATGTCTCCCTTTTTTTTATCCAGAAGGGACTAGAGGGACTTGCTCGCTCTCCAAAGTCAGTCAAAAAGCTTTGCTCTGGTAATATATTGGTGGAAACATCCACATCTAAACACAGTGAACTCCTCTTACATTCAAAGGTGATTGGGGATATACCCATTGAGGTTATGCTTCAGGCTATTTTAATCTCATCATGAGGAGTTATTGTTGAGAGGGATATGAAGAACATCCCCAAGTTGGAGATTTTCACTGATTTTTTCACCAAAGGAGTTTATGCAGTGAGGCATATCTCCACTCACAAAGATGGAATTATGATGCTGACCAGTGTCCTCATTTTAACATTTACATCACCATGTCCACCAGCCACAATCAAGGCAGGTTATCTTAATTGCAGGGTATGGCTATGCATTCCAAACCCTCTCAGATGTTTCTAGTGTCAGTGGTTTGGTCACTCTAAAACATCATGTTGTGGTTCCTTGACATGTGCTCGTTGTGGTGGCAAGGACCACGATGACTGTGAGTATTGAACAGGCCCTTACTGCATCATTTGCAATGGCTTTTACCCATCCTACTTTCATTCTTACCCTAAGTGGTTGGAAGAAAAAGAGGTGCAGCATTTGAAAACAGCTCAAAATACTATTTACCCTGAAGCTCAAAAGTTGCTCTCCACCACTTCATCTTGGCCATAGGCTCCTGCACTTCATTCCACTACTACAGTGGGAGTGCAGATGGATCTCTCTGTGCCTCCAAAAGAATCGTTCTCAAACCATATGAAAAATCTTTTGACCTCCATGGTTAAAAAAGTTGATGAATCAATGTTGACACCCATCTCTGTCTCTACCATTCATTCAAGCAAACCCCAAGATCAACTTCCTTTGATTTCATTTCCTCAGGTACATCTTCCACTCCAAGATGCAAAACGATCATTCGTTCACATCCTCAGTCGCAAGAATCCTCTTCCAACAGCAAAGACCTACCCAGTCGACCCAGGGCAGGATCTATGAAGATTGATAGACCTCCCTCGAATAAAGGCAGTAAAGAAAAAATACTTGGTCATAAACAGAAGGGTTCTCCACCCAATTTGCTTATACATAAATAAAAATGACCATCTTGATACAATGGAATTGTCGAGGTTTATGTTCTAATCTGGATGACATCAAAACACTGATTGCTTCCTACCATCCTGTATGTATTTCCTTACAGGAAACATTTCTGAAACCTGCCAATACAGTCAACTTTCAGCAGTTTTTTTTTACAGAAATGACAGGCTGTGTGATGGATGAGTGCATGGAGAGGTGGCACTGTTGGTTGAGCAACATGTGCCCACCTTGTCTCTGCCACTCGAGACACCCTTGGAGGCCGTAGCCATCTGTGTTTCCTTGGGTCATACCATCACTGTTTGTTCTCTCTACCTGTTGCCTGGAGAGATATATGATCAATCAGACCTTGATGCTCTCATTGAATATGTGTCGTCTCCCTTTTTAATCTTTTGGGACTTTAATGGACATCATCCCGCCTAGGGAGGACTGATATTGATAGGAGGGATTGCTCCATAGAGCGTATGCTATCAGATCATAACCTTTCTCTTTTCAGTACTGGTTCTTATACTTATTTTCATGCACCTAGTCAGTCTTTTACTGCAATTGATCTCTCAATTTGCTCCTCTTCACTATTCTCCCACTTTTCATAAAGGTTGACAATAACCCACGAGGCAGTGATCATTTTCCTATACATTTGAGAGAGACAGTGGAAGCTGGATCAAGCCAACAGGTCCTCTTTCACTGCTCTCAAAGAACTTGATCCTGTGGCAGCAGTGTCTGACTGTATTATACGGGTAGCTGCTCAATGTGTTCCTAAAATCTCACATGTTTTTCATGATATCCTTGTCCATGGTGGAATTCTGCCTGCCACATGGCTTAGAAGGCTCAAAAATGGGCCTGGGATACTTTTTGTAGGTATTCCACACTTTCAATCTTGCTCTCTGATAGCCAGGTAGTAGCTGATACCCGGAGCATTGCTGATCCTCCAGGTGAAAGCTTTGGTCAAGTATCTAGCACTTCTGCTTCATCCTTCACCTTCTTAGCCAAAAAGACTTTTTTTTGGGGGCAGACCAATCACCTCTTTCCTTTTGAGATGATTGTCTCTTTGACTATAGTTGCTACTTTACACTGGTGGAACTCAAACTAGCCCTTCATCGGTCTGGCAGTACATCAGTTGAACCTGATGATGTGCACTATGAGTTGCTGTGCCTTCTATCTCCTACTTCTCTTGTTATTTTTCTGACTGTTTGTAACCAGCTCTGGAAGAAGAATGTTTTTTCTTATGCCTGGTGCCAGGTTATTATACTACCTTTCTGGGAAAAATCCCAAGATTCCTTCAAAGAACTGTCCAATTGCTTTGAAGAGCTATCTCTGTAAAGCCTTGGAGAGGATGGTTAATGCTTGTCTTGTTTGGTTCCTCGAATCAAGTGTTGTTTCCGATGACAGCACTCCACCATGAACCACCTGATACGACTTGGAACATCAATCAGAGAAGCTTTTCTCAAAAGACAACATCTTATATCAATATTCTTTGACCTTGAGAAGGCTAATAATATTACATGGAGGTATGGCATTTTGCAAGACTTCCATTTTTATGGGTTACATGGTCATTTGCCCATTTTTACTAAAAAATGTTTTAATGGACAGGTTTGACACTTTCCCGTTCTTTTCTACAGGAACTTGGAGTTCCTCAGGGCTCTGTTTTTGAGTGTCACACTTTTCAGTATAAAGATTAATGTTATCACAGAACAACTCCCTCTTACTGTTGCAAATGGGCTCTGTGTTGATGACTTTCACATCTCATGTCATCTTTAAGTCATCTGAGAAAAGCAGATACTCCCGATGGGAAGTACCATCTTTTATTTCTTGAACATCTTTCGAACAATCCTTCCATTCCTATTTATACGGATGATTCGAAATCAGGTGACTCTGTGGGCTCTGCCATGGTTTGTTGTGGTTCGGTTGCTGTGCACAGAATCCCCTCTACAGCTTCTGTGTTCACTGCTTAACTGTATGCTATTTCTCTTGCCCTGGATCATATAGAAGTTAAGCAGTACTCAAACTGCGCTATTTATACTGACTTGCTTAGTTTTCTACTGGCCCTGGAATTGCTTCACGTGGTTCACACTCTGTTCTCACCGATATTCAAAACTGACTGGCCCATTTCTCTTTAACATCTACTTCTATCCAGTTTTTCTGGATACTGGGCCATGTTGGTATTTGCAGGAATGGGCTTGCTGACACTGCAGCTAAATCTGTCTGCTCTGGTGCTGTCACTGCTGTGCCTGTTCTATCAAGTACTATGGTCCTATATTCAAGACTCATCTATGTGCCAGTTGGCAGTCGACTTGGAGTGAGCAAAGTGAAAATAAGCTTTTCCAAATAAAACCCTTTATTAGACTTTGGGTGTCTTGTTTGTATAAGAATTGGAAAGAGGAAATTGTTCAAACTAGATTTCACACTGGTTATATAACTCATTGTTTTCTTTTATCTGGGACTGATGCACCAGTGTGTTGTCTGTGTGACATTCTGGTCACAGTAAGCCACATTTTACTGTTTTTCCATCGTTACAACTTTCAGCGACAGCACCATTTTAAACATGTTTTTTTCTCAAGGTTTATCCATAAATTGGACAGTATCATTGGTGATGGTGACACTGTCCACCTTTCAAGTGTTTATTGGACAGTGTTATTGGTGATGGTGACACTGTCCACCTTTCAAGTGTTCATTGGACAGTGTTATTGGTGATGGTAACACTGTCCACCTTACAAGTGTTTATTGGACAATATCATTGGTGATGGTGACACTGTCCATCTTACAAGTGTTTATTGGACAGTGTTATTGGTGATGGTGACATTGTCTACCTTACAAGTGTTTATTGGACAGTATCATTGGTGATGGTGACACTGTCTACCTAACAAGTGTTTATTGGACAGTGTATTGGTGATGGTGACACTGTCCACCTTACAAGTGTTTATTGGACAGTATCATTAGTGATGGTGACACTGTCCACCTTACAAGTGTTTATTGGACAGTATCATTGGTGATGGTGACATTGTCCACCTTACAAGTGTTTATTGGACAGTATCATTGGGGATGGTGACATTGTCCACCTTACAAGAGTTTATTGGACAGTATTATTGGTGATGGTGACATTGTCCACCTTACAAGTGTTTATTGGACAGTGTTATTGGTGATGGTGACACTGTCCACCTTGCAAGTGTTTATTGGACAGTATCATTGGTGATGGTGACACTGTCCATCTTACAAGTGTTTATTGGACAGTGTTATTGGTGATGGTGACATTGTCCACCTTACAAATGTTTTTAGTTTTTAAATGCTATTAATCTTTATAATGCTATTTAAGTTTTTAATTTATACATTAGACATTTTTTAATGTGATTCTCTTTAAGAACTGAAGTACAACTAGTTCAATTTGAAATTTAAAAATGGCTGTAACGTCAAATAACTCAAAACCAGGACTGAAAAGGCAAAATTCAGGTGACTAACGATGATGTTTGAACTTACCTGTTGGTCATCCTGGCAAGTTATAATAATTAAAATTATGCTCCAAAAAGTCCTTTACAACCTGTATTACTGTAATTTTTTTCTCACTGTTGTAAACTAGATATAAAAATTGTATTTAGTGTTATTTATGTTTTTAATTCAAAAATTAAAATTTGTTTTGTTTTACCTTGATTTCTTTTTACTAATTTTACTTTATTTTTAACTTTTTACCAGATGTTTGGTGCAAATAGCGTAGTTGCTTTGTGCCATAAAATGCCAAACCATCCAATCAACCTTTGCATGCTGTCTCTATCATCTTCCTTGTTAGGCTACAGTCTGCTTTTATTCATTATTCTTCACATACCATACTATCTTCAACTGAATTTGTTGTTTTCTTACCTTCTTTTTACAGAATCATCTAGTCTCTTACAGTAATCTACACATTTGAAAGTCTTGGCTACCAGGGTATACTTAACTAAAATATTTATGCTGTAGGGCTATCCTGCTCTGATAGTGTTCACCCATGAGATAAGGTTTTCTGCAACTACTCAAGATGTCCTCATGGTACTCATTATCTGAAATAAGGCCTGAGTTAGACCATACCCACTTATGGATTAGCAAGAGTAAAGCAGGCATGCCTAATTCAAAATCTAGTAATAGCCTACTTTTAAAAATAAGGTTTTCATTATCCCCTTTGCACTGTCTGAAGGTGATGCACTCCTTTGGACTCCCCACCATCCCCTTTGCACTGTCTGAGGGTGATGCACTCCTTTGGACTCCCTACCATCCCCTTTGTGCTGTCTGAAGGTGATGCACTCCTTTGGACTCCCCACCATCCCCTTTGCACTGTCTGAGGGTGATGCACTCCTTTGGACTCCCCACCATCCCCTTTGTGCTGTCTGAAGCTGATGCACTCCTTTGGACTCCCCACCATCCCCTTTGTGCTGTCTGAAGGTGATGCACTCCTTTGGACTGTCTGAGGGTGATGCACTCCTTTGGGCTCCCCACCATGCTTTCATTCCCCTCTTTTATTTTCAACTAGCTGCTGGGATGGTATACCATGGATAATGTTTTATAAGCATGACTATTTCCATTCAGAATAGAATAAGGTAGTGACATTCTATCTGCATACCATCCTGCTAGTATTCAGGTTGTCTGATGTTGGATTGATGCAGAAATATACAATGGGTTCCTCCATCATTCCAACATGGGATTCTAGCTAGATGTGAGAAGAAGCTACATATCATATTGGTAGTTAACATTTTCTAACACTGAAAATTTATTTCTAATAAATACCTACTTTTCCTCACAGTTCCAACCTTATTTTCCTCCCCACTACAGGTGCATCTTACTTTCTTATCTGATCTCAAAGTGATAATCGAACAATCATTATACAGGGAGCCAACTGCACTAGAGGGCTATATCACACTACTGTTGTTAGATGTTTTTTACATTCTCTTTTGCATCACAAATGCTACATTATCACATCAAGATCCAGGAAATTAGGTGGGAACCTCAAACCCATTGGCAAATGAAACTTTCCAGTATGGTACACTATCTTGGCCCACATAAATAACTATTCTCATTCAGTGCTACCCTCTCTATGTAAAATGGTTTTTTTTTTAACATGCCATAAGCCTTGAACTGTTATGTACTTTACAGTCAAATTGTTATCAGTAAGAGTGAGATACATTCGTCTGATGATGTGACTCCCTCTATTCAATTCAGCGAAACTGTCACTTCTCATTTGGGCTTTACTGTAACGTTTAGTTTGCACTCTCTTCAAGTGTTTTTTTTTAATTGTTGTTCTATCTTTGTAACCAATATACTTTTTTATTATGCAATAGTGATAATTGTAATTTGTTGAGTTATTTCATATTTCTAACCACTTACAGAGATTATTATTTTATTATAAAATCTTTTTATTTATTTCTGCCAACATAGTTGTGTTTGGTTATTCATTTTGAATTCTAAGGTACTACTTTGGAGGTTACATGTTCTATCAGCTCATTTACACAGGCTTTAGATAGTGGTTAAGGACAATAGAATGTGTAAAGTAGATGTGAATGGGGCCCACTCAGGGTCCTTTTCATTTGAGGCAGGAATCCTGAATAATTTAGAAGAATACTGCCAGAAATATAGAATACAAATTAATATTCCAAAACCAAGTAATACTATTCAACAGATTAAATAAACTGAAAAAGATCCACCAGAGTTAAACATGAACGAATCACTTTTACTGACTGCTACTTCTGCTAAATTTTTAGGATTAACTTATGATACCAAATTAACGTGGATATAGTATACCAACAATATCCTGACTAGAATCTGTAAAAGAGCAAATTATGCAAGAAGTCTTTCAGTTAAAAAAAAGGTACATCACCTGATAATATAATAAAATCTACAAAATGTACATTAGACCTATAATAGAATACGCATGTCCTGTCTGGATAAACATAACACAAACAACAAAAAATACAATATTCAATCTTAACTTCAACCTATAAAGTACCACGTAGCACTTCATCCACATTCATACACAAGCATACAAACATAGAGACAATATCTGAAAGACTCTTGCATAATAAACTAAACTATTTTAGTAAGAATTGGCATAAAAATGATATAATGTGTTGATCTCGACAGTTACTACATACATGATGAACATAGTCCTAAGTACCTCTCTCCTATAAATGTATATTTAAGGAATATAAATCAAGCTGGCCACCATGCACTAGACGTGATGAACATAGTCCTGAGTACTCTCTCCTATAAATATATATTTAAGGAATATAAATCAAGCTGGCCACCATGCACTAGATGTGATGAACATAGTCCTTAGTACCTCTCTCCTATAAATATATATTTAAGGAATATAAATCAAGCTGGCCACCATGCACTAGACGTGATGAACATAGTCCTGAGTACCTCTCTCCTATAAATATATATTTAAGGAATATACATCAAGCTGGCCACCATGCACTAGACGTGATGAACATAGTCCTTAGTACCTCTCTCCTATAAATATATATTTAAGGAATGTAAATCAAGCTGGCCACCATGCACTAGACATGATGAACATAGTCCTGAGTACCTCTCTCCTATAAATATATATTTAAGGAATATACATCAAGCTGGCCACCATGCACTAGCCGTGATGAACATAGTCCTTAGTACCTCTCTCCTATAAATATATATTTAAGGAATATAAATCAAGCTGGCCACCATGCACTACACGTGATGAACATAGTCCTTAGTACCTCTCTCCTATAAATTTATATTTAAGGAATATAAATCAAGCTGGCCACCATGCACTACACGTGATGAACATAGTCCTGAGTACCTCTCTCCTATAAATGGGATCTTGGGACACTACTCTTTGTTTACCGTGCACTGCTAATAGGAACGTATGGTTATGTCTTTTCCTCCACCTTTCTGTTTTTTGGGGGCTACACCTGTACATTTAGCATCACTTGAGGTATCTTCAATGTTATATTAACATTTCTTTTCATTGCTTTTCTGTTTAATTCTGAAACATTGTCATCTTTATTTATTGCACATGTCTTACATCTTCCCTTCTTTTATCTGCTTGACATGTGGATTTTTCCATTTGTTATCTATGCATGGTAGTGATCAGCCCTACCTCAATCACTTCTTGGATCTTTCTTATTTTAATTCATTTCTTTGATCACATTTATATAGGCTATTTCTGCAGAACTGAGAATATCCATGGAAGACATTCTTATTTTCGATTTCTTGGAATGCTGTCTTAAATTATTTCACCATTTGATTTGATACCAGTTTTGTGCCTTGCCCTATGGATGTTCCATGTCTTTTGTCAGATTATCTGCATATTTCTTAACCTCCATATTTTAGGGGATTTTATCAACACCATTAATTGGATATCTGGCTTAAGTTAGCTCTTTTCAAATGGAGTAGTCTTAATATACTCACCTGCTCCCTCTACAGTCAGTTTGTTGAATTTTCCAGCTGGATAAATTAATTATATTACGAACCATCAGTTTTTCTTCTCAAATGTATTTGATGGATTTTCTTTTATCCAAGTCATTTTGATTCACTACCTTACTGCTTGTGTGGTGCTGATGCATCGGGAGTTTGGGTTTTTATGGAAGCACTTCTCCCTCTGGGTCTAGCACATTTACTGATCTTTTCAGGAGATGCTGCATGACACATATGTTTTGTGTAAGGGGGTCCTTTGTATTTTCCTCCCAACTTCCATTCTTCTCTCTTCTACTATATGCATTTGTGGTTAAAAATATCCCATGACATTTAATTTACTGTTTCTCTCCTCTCTTCTGTATTTTTTCTCTGCCCTGATGCTTATCTCTAAAGGTGAGAGGCATAGTCAGTAGGAGGCTTCAGAACAGTGGTCTACACACACAGTCTTATCACCTTCACACCTGGTGCTTCTGCCTGTTCATTATGCTTCACTTCATTCACTTTTTTTTGTTCAGGCTCCACTTATCATGTTTCATTCTGACTGTTTTACAGTGATGTCTTATATCACTCATTCTGACTGTTTGACAGTGGCGCCTTATATCGCTTCGTTCTGACTTTTTTGACAGTGGCATTTTATATCGCTCATTCTGATTGTTTGACAGTGGCATCTTATATCACTCATTCTGACTGTTTGACAGTGGTGTCTTATATCACTCATTCTGACTGTTTGACAGTGGTGTCTTATATCACTCATTCTGACTGTTTGACAGTAGTGTCTTATATTGCTCATTCTGACTGTTTGACAGTGGCAACTTATATCACTCATTCTGACTGTTTGACAGTGGCGTCTTATATCGCTCATACTGACTGTTTGACAGTGGCGTCTTATATCACTCATTCTGACTGTTTGACAGTGGCGTCTTATATCGCTCATTCTGACTGTTTGACAGTGGCGTCTTATATCGCTCATTCTGACTGTTTGACAGTGGCGTCTTATATCACTCATTCTGACTGTTTGACAGTGGCGTCTTATATCGCTCATCTGACTGTTTGACAGTGGCGTCTTATATCGCTCATTCTGACTGTTTGACAGTGGCGTCTTATATCGCTCATTCTGACTGGTTGACAGTGGCGTCTTATATCGCTCATTCTGACTGGTTGACAGTGGCGTCTTATATCGCTCATTCTGACTATTTGACAGTGGCGTCTTATATTGCTCATTCTGACTATTTGACAGTGGCGTCTTATATCGCTCATACTGACTGTTTGACAGTGGCATCTTATATCGCTCATTCTGACTGTTTGACAGTGGCGTCTTATATCGCTCATTCTGACTGTTTGACAGTGGCGTCTTATATCGCTCATTCTGACTGTTTGACAGTGGCGTCTTATATCGCTCATTCTGACTGTTTGACAGTGGCGTCTTATATCGCTCATTCTGACTGTTTGACAGTGGCGTCTTTTATCGCTCATTCTGACTGTTTGACAGTGGTGTCTTATATTGCTCATTCTGACTGTTTGACAGTGGCGTCTTATATCGCTCATTCTGACTGTTTGACAGTGGCGTCTTATATCACTCATTCTGACTGTTTGACAGTGGTGTCTTATATCACTCATTCTGACTGTTTGACAGTGGTGTCTCATATTGCTCATTCTCTCAATACATTCAGATAGTATTAGATCCAGTTTAAAACGTTTGTTTCTTTCTCATTTTATCAGTCTTCTTCCCAAAATGTTAGTTCATTTATGTCACTCAAGGTCATGTCTTTCTGGTTGATTCTTCCTAGCTGGTAGAGATCTGGTTTCCTGTGACTGGGGTTTGATATGTTTTTGTTTTTAATCAGTTTTATTAACCAACTTTTAGGAGTCTTCTATGGTATATTTGACTTTCTTGCCATTGTCCACGTTTATTTTTGTTCAGATACAAATGATCCTCTCTGTCAAGTGCATGCTGTGGGTTCCTTTATTGCTTTCAAGGCTTCTTTTCATTTAATCCATTCCTCATGGTTTCATTCCCTTTCAGCACTCTTTTAGCTGTATTTTTTCTTCCTTCCTACCTTACCCCATTGGTTTGTACTGTGATTCAATTGGTCTTTTATTCCTTGTCTGTTTATTTCTGTCATCAGTTCCTGGTGTCTTCATGCCAATCAAACACTTACTTTTTACCCTGCATATAAACCCTGTTGTCTGTTGGAGGTATTTGTGTATCAGGCACTGGGACTGCATCTCGTACACTTTTCTATGCTTTGGGTAGTTGTTTCTTCTTTGTAGTGATACTTTATATCATATTTTCTCCTCCTTTTCTTCCAGCAGAGTGTAAGAGTTCTTACCACTTTCCAATTCCAAGTTGCTAGAGTAGTGGACCATGGGAGGCATCCTCTTGAATGTGATAATGATGAAACTATTCAGTTAAAAGTAGGGCAATAGTTTTCTGTTGATGAAGATGACAAGGTGTCCTCCAATCTGATGCTCCATCACTTTATGAGGTTTTCTGAAAGGATGTGGTAGCCTTGGAGTGAGCCATCAACATCACAGCTCACCCCTTCTGTTGAGATCTCTCATCCTACCCCCATGTGGATATCAGTTTCTGGTGGCTGGGTTTTTAGATTCAGAGCTGAACCAATCAACATAAGTCCTCACACATGTATTAAAGGTGTCTCTATTTCCTCAGTCAGTTATACTGTTGTTCCTCCATCTGTGTTGTGGGTCAAAATGAAAGATCATGTTGATTAATGTTGTTCTTCCTTTTACACCATCCGTCAGTGATTTTATTATACTGAGGGTGGTATTGTACTTTGGACAGTTCCTTTCAGATTGGTTATGAGGGAGATAGTTTACATTACAGAGACATCTTTATGATACCAGTTGTCCAGGTTTTGGGTTCCTGGATCAGAGGATTTCTCATATTGCTAACATGTGTCCTACTTATATATCAGGGGGTGTGAGACTCCCTCCAGTCTACTGAACTTGAGGTGAAAATGGTATGTTCCTCTTTCCTACCACCACATGATTGTTGGTACCTGATGGCTGAGTTTTGGATTGTAGTTGACTTATAGATAGTATGTTCCTCTTTTCTACCACCACATGATTGTTGGTACCTGATGGCTGAGTTTTGGATTGTAATTGACTTATAGATAGTATGTTCCTCTTTCCTACCACCACATGATTGTTGGTACCTGATGGCTGAGTTTTGGATTGTAGTTGACTTATAGATAGTATGTTCCTCTTTCCTACCACCACATGATTGTTGGTACCTGATGGCTGAGTTTTGGATTGTAGTTGACTTATAGATGGTATGTTCCTCTTTACTACCACCACATGATTGTTGGTACCTGATGGCTGAGTTTTGGATTGTAGTTGACTTATAGATAGTATGTTCCTCTTTCCTACCACCACATGATTGTTGGTACCTGATGGCTGAGTTTTGGATTGTAGTTGACTTATAGATAGTATGTTCCTCTTTCCTACCACCACATGATTGTTGGTACCTGATGGCTGAGTTTTGGATTGTAGTTGACTTATAGATGGTATGTTCCTCTTTCCTACCACCACATGATTGTTGGTAACTGATGGCTGAGTTTTGGATTGTAGTTGACTTATAGATAGTATGTTCCTCTTTCCTACCACCACATGATTGTTGGTACCTGATGGCTGAGTTTTGGATTGTAGTTGACTTATAGATAGTATGTTCCTCTTTCCTACCACCACATGATTGTTGGTACCTGATGGCTGAGTTTTGGATTGTAGTTGACTTATAGATGGTATGTTCCTCTTTCCTACCACCACATGATTGTTGGTACCTGATGGCTGAGTTTTGGATTGTAGTTGACTTATAGATAGTATGTTCCTCTTTCCTACCACCACATGATTGTTGGTACCTGATGGCTGAGTTTTGGATTGTAGTTGACTTGCTGTATAAAGTCAGTGATGCTGTAGTCACTCTTTGCCTGGGGGTAAATCCTTTTACTTCCACCCACATTCCAGTACTCTGTGGAGTTTAGATTTGTTATGATGGTTCTGATACCTATCCCACTATTGTTTTCTCCTATAGAGATGTGCTTCCACCTTTTTGTATTCATGTCTATGACACCTTATTCCAAACTGGATTAAGAGTATACCTGATACAGATGTGGTGCTGTCTCCTACGTATGATCCTCTCATGTTTTTATGGTGTTTTTCATATTATTTTGAGGAATGCATCTTTCTTTGTCCCTCACACTAGTTTGTTCACTTATTCAGTGTGGAATTCTAGCTATTTATGTGATCTTAGGAAGTGTCTCATATCAAAAGTTATAATCTTTCTACACTGAAAATATATTCACAATAGGCACCTATCTCACACTTCCCACTGAAAGCTGCTACTTACATTTTCTGCCAAAACTTGAAGAAATAGCTCAGTAGAATCAAATATAGGGAGTCACATGCATCAGGAGTGTGTGTCATACTCTTATTGGTGAAGGGTTGTCACATGATCATTTACATGCAAGATGCATTTGAACAGTTTGATTGTAAGGTACATGGGAGCTTAAGACTTGTGGCACGCACGTACTCTTTTTTGAGATACAAAGGGTAGTACTGAACAAGAACAGCTATTTATGTGAGAGGAAATACGTTCCTATTGGAAATATATTTTTAATAGAGGAAAATTATAACTTTCACTTACAGAGTACTGCACTGATACAAGAAACTAGATGAGGGTGGGGTGAGTATCTATTGGAAATATATTTTTAGTGTTACAGGTGTTTACTGAAGTGATTGTTTTGGTAATTAACTTTCTGTTTACAAGAGAACACAAGTTTTGAAATAAAGAGACACAAGTACTATTTATTTATATTAGTTTGAATACTTCAGACATTTATTTATTGTACCACTTCTTTCAAGGAAATGCCCTAAAGCATGACATTACCAGGTGTAACATAGTACATGTAAAAGAACTGACTTCCAGCTTGAAGTGCCTATATTTCAGTTACGAGTCAACTAGTGGAACCTTTGTTGTAAGATTAAGGAGTGACATCTAAACACTGAAACTAGTTAATAATGATTACTCTTTTATTTTTAACAAAGGTAATAAGTGAATTGTTCAGAAAGATGAAGTACTGCTAACCCACTGATAGATAAGTGAACTGTTCTGAAAGATGAAGTACTGCTAACCCACTGATAGATAAGTGAACTTTTCTGAAAAATGAATATTGCTAACCCATTGATAGATAAGTGAACTGTTCTGAAAGATGAAGTACTGCTAACCCACTGATAGATAAGTGAACTGTTCTGAAAGATGAAGTACTGCTAACCCACTGATAGATAAGTGAACTGTTCTGAAAGATGAAGTATTGCTAACCCAATGATAGATAAGTGAACTGTTCTGAAACATGAAGTACTGCTAACCCATTGATAGATAAGTGAACTGTTCTAAAAGATGAAGTATTGCTAACCCATTGATAGATAAGTGAACTGTTCTGAAAGATGAAGTATTGCTAACCCACTGATAGATAAGTGAACTGTTCTGAAAGATGAAGTATTGCTAACCCATTGATAGATAAGTGAACTGTTCTGAAAGATGAAGTACTGCTAACTCACTGATAGATAAGTGAACTGTTCTGAAAGATGAAGTATTGCTAACCCAATGATAGATAAGTGAACTGTTCTGAAACATGAAGTACTGCTAACCCATTGATAGATAAGTGAACTGTTCTAAAAGATGAAGTATTGCTAACCCATTGATAGATAAGTGAACTGTTCTGAAAGATGAAGTATTGCTAACCCATTCATAGATAAGTGAACTGTTCTGAAAGATGAAGTACTGCTAACTCACTGATAGACAAGTGAACTGTTCTGAAAGATGAAGTATTGCTAACCCACTGATAGATAAGTGAACTGTTCTAAAAGATGAAGTACTGCTAACCCACTGATAGATAAGTGAACTGTTCTGAAAGATGAAGTACTGCTAACCCACTGATAGATAAGTGAACTGTTCTGAAAGATGAAGTATTGCTAACCCAATGATAGATAAGTGAACTGTTCTGAAACATGAAGTACTGCTAACCCATTGATAGATAAGTGAACTGTTCTAAAAGATGAAGTATTGCTAACCCATTGATAGATAAGTGAACTGTTCTGAAAGATGAAGTATTGCTAACCCACTGATAGATAAGTGAACTGTTCTGAAAGATGAAGTATTGCTAACCCATTGATAGATAAGTGAACTGTTCTGAAAGATGAAGTACTGCTAACCCAATGATAGATAAGTGAACTGTTCTGAAACATGAAGTACTGCTAACCCATTGATAGATAAGTGAACTGTTCTAAAAGATGAAGTATTGCTAACCCATTGATAGATAAGTGAACTGTTCTGAAAGATGAAGTATTGCTAACCCACTGATAGATAAGTGAACTGTTCTGAAAGATGAAGTATTGCTAACCCATTGATAGATAAGTGAACTGTTCTGAAAGATGAAGTACTGCTAACCCATTGATAGATAAGTGAACTGTTCTGAAAGATGAAGTACTGCTAACCCATTGATAGATAAGTGAACTGTTCTGAAACATGAAGTACTGCTAACCCATTGATAGATAAGTGAACTGTTCTGAAAGATGAAGTATTGCTAACCCATTCATAGATAAGTGAACTGTTCTGAAAGATGAAGTATTGCTAACCCATTCATAGATAAGTGAACTGTTCTGAAAGATGAAGTATTGCTAACCCATTGATAGATAAGTGAACTGTTCTGAAAGATGAAGTACTGCTAACCCATTGATAGATAAGTGAACTGTTCTGAAAGATGAAGTATTGCTAACCCACTGATAGATAAGTGAACTGTTCTAAAAGATGAAGTACTGCTAACCCATTGATAGATAAGTGAACTGTTCTGAAAGATGAAGTACTGCTAACCCATTGATAGATAAGTGAACTGTTCTGAAAGATGAAGTACTGCTAACCCATTGATAGATAAGTGAACTGTTCTGAAAGATGAAGTACTGCTAACCCACTGATAGATAAGTGAACTGTTCTGAAAGATGAAGTACTGCTAACCCACTGATAGATTAGTGAACTGTTCTGAAAGATGAAGTACTGCTAACACATTGATAGATAAGTGAACTGTTCTGAAAGATGAAGAACTGCTAACCCACTGATAGATAAGTGAACTGTTCTGAAAGATGAAGTACTGCTAACCCATTGATAGATAAGTGAACTGTTCTAAAAGATGAAGTATTGCTAACCCATTGATAGATAAGTGAACTGTTCTGAAAGATGAAGTATTGCTAACCCACTGATAGATAAGTGAACTGTTCTGAAAGATGAAGTATTGCTAACCCATTGATAGATAAGTGAACTGTTCTGAAAGATGAAGTACTGCTAACCCATTGATAGATAAGTGAACTGTTCTGAAACATGAAGTACTGCTAACCCATTGATAGATAAGTGAACTGTTCTGAAAGATGAAGTATTGCTAACCCATTCATAGATAAGTGAACTGTTCTGAAAGATGAAGTATTGCTAACCCATTCATAGATAAGTGAACTGTTCTGAAAGATGAAGTATTGCTAACCCATTGATAGATAAGTGAACTGTTCTGAAAGATGAAGTACTGCTAACCCATTGATAGATAAGTGAACTGTTCTGAAAGATGAAGTATTGCTAACCCACTGATAGATAAGTGAACTGTTCTAAAAGATGAAGTACTGCTAACCCATTGATAGATAAGTGAACTGTTCTGAAAGATGAAGTACTGCTAACCCATTGATAGATAAGTGAACTGTTCTGAAAGATGAAGTACTGCTAACCCATTGATAGATAAGTGAACTGTTCTGAAAGATGAAGTACTGCTAACCCACTGATAGATAAGTGAACTGTTCTGAAAGATGAAGTATTGCTAACCCAATGATAGATAAGTGAACTGTTCTGAAACATGAAGTACTGCTAACCCATTGATAGATAAGTGAACTGTTCTAAAAGATGAAGTATTGCTAACCCATTGATAGATAAGTGAACTGTTCTGAAAGATGAAGTATTGCTAACCCACTGATAGATAAGTGAACTGTTCTGAAAGATGAAGTATTGCTAACCCATTGATAGATAAGTGAACTGTTCTGAAAGATGAAGTACTGCTAACTCACTGATAGATAAGTGAACTGTTCTGAAAGATGAAGTATTGCTAACCCAATGATAGATAAGTGAACTGTTCTGAAACATGAAGTACTGCTAACCCATTGATAGATAAGTGAACTGTTCTAAAAGATGAAGTATTGCTAACCCATTGATAGATAAGTGAACTGTTCTGAAAGATGAAGTATTGCTAACCCATTCATAGATAAGTGAACTGTTCTGAAAGATGAAGTACTGCTAACTCACTGATAGACAAGTGAACTGTTCTGAAAGATGAAGTATTGCTAACCCACTGATAGATAAGTGAACTGTTCTAAAAGATGAAGTACTGCTAACCCACTGATAGATAAGTGAACTGTTCTGAAAGATGAAGTACTGCTAACCCACTGATAGATAAGTGAACTGTTCTGAAAGATGAAGTATTGCTAACCCAATGATAGATAAGTGAACTGTTCTGAAACATGAAGTACTGCTAACCCATTGATAGATAAGTGAACTGTTCTAAAAGATGAAGTATTGCTAACCCATTGATAGATAAGTGAACTGTTCTGAAAGATGAAGTATTGCTAACCCATTGATAGATAAGTGAACTGTTCTAAAAGATGAAGTATTGCTAACCCATTGATAGATAAGTGAACTGTTCTGAAAGATGAAGTATTGCTAACCCACTGATAGATAAGTGAACTGTTCTGAAAGATGAAGTATTGCTAACCCATTGATAGATAAGTGAACTGTTCTGAAAGATGAAGTACTGCTAACCCAATGATAGATAAGTGAACTGTTCTGAAACATGAAGTACTGCTAACCCATTGATAGATAAGTGAACTGTTCTAAAAGATGAAGTATTGCTAACCCACTGATAGATAAGTGAACTGTTCTGAAAGATGAAGTACTGCTAACCCATTGATAGATAAGTGAACTGTTCTGAAAGATGAAGTACTGCTAACCCATTGATAGATAAGTGAACTGTTCTGAAAGATGAAGTACTGCTAACCCATTGATAGATAAGTGAACTGTTCTGAAAGATGAAGTACTGCTAACTCACTGATAGATAAGTGAACTGTTCTGAAAGATGAAGTATTGCTAACCCAATGATAGATAAGTGAACTGTTCTGAAACATGAAGTACTGCTAACCCATTGATAGATAAGTGAACTGTTCTAAAAGATGAAGTATTGCTAACCCATTGATAGATAAGTGAACTGTTCTGAAAGATGAAGTATTGCTAACCCATTCATAGATAAGTGAACTGTTCTGAAAGATGAAGTACTGCTAACTCACTGATAGACAAGTGAACTGTTCTGAAAGATGAAGTATTGCTAACCCACTGATAGATAAGTGAACTGTTCTAAAAGATGAAGTACTGCTAACCCACTGATAGATAAGTGAACTGTTCTGAAAGATGAAGTACTGCTAACCCACTGATAGATAAGTGAACTGTTCTGAAAGATGAAGTATTGCTAACCCAATGATAGATAAGTGAACTGTTCTGAAACATGAAGTACTGCTAACCCATTGATAGATAAGTGAACTGTTCTAAAAGATGAAGTATTGCTAACCCATTGATAGATAAGTGAACTGTTCTGAAAGATGAAGTATTGCTAACCCACTGATAGATAAGTGAACTGTTCTGAAAGATGAAGTATTGCTAACCCATTGATAGATAAGTGAACTGTTCTGAAAGATGAAGTACTGCTAACCCAATGATAGATAAGTGAACTGTTCTGAAACATGAAGTACTGCTAACCCATTGATAGATAAGTGAACTGTTCTAAAAGATGAAGTATTGCTAACCCACTGATAGATAAGTGAACTGTTCTGAAAGATGAAGTACTGCTAACCCACTGATAGATAAGTGAACTGTTCTGAAAGATGAAGTACTGCTAACCCACTGATAGATAAGTGAACTGTTCTGAAAGATGAAGTATTGCTAACCCAATGATAGATAAGTGAACTGTTCTGAAACATGAAGTACTGCTAACCCATTGATAGATAAGTGAACTGTTCTAAAAGATGAAGTATTGCTAACCCACTGATAGATAAGTGAACTGTTCTGAAAGATGAAGTATTGCTAACCCATTGATAGATAAGTGAACTGTTCTGAAAGATGAAGTACTGCTAACTCACTGATAGATAAGTGAACTGTTCTGAAAGATGAAGTATTGCTAACCCAATGATAGATAAGTGAACTGTTCTGAAACATGAAGTACTGCTAACCCATTGATAGATAAGTGAACTGTTCTAAAAGATGAAGTATTGCTAACCCATTGATAGATAAGTGAACTGTTCTGAAAGATGAAGTATTGCTAACCCATTCATAGATAAGTGAACTGTTCTGAAAGATGAAGTACTGCTAACTCACTGATAGACAAGTGAACTGTTCTGAAAGATGAAGTATTGCTAACCCACTGATAGATAAGTGAACTGTTCTAAAAGATGAAGTACTGCTAACCCACTGATAGATAAGTGAACTGTTCTGAAAGATGAAGTACTGCTAACCCACTGATAGATAAGTGAACTGTTCTGAAAGATGAAGTATTGCTAACCCAATGATAGATAAGTGAACTGTTCTGAAACATGAAGTACTGCTAACCCATTGATAGATAAGTGAACTGTTCTAAAAGATGAAGTATTGCTAACCCATTGATAGATAAGTGAACTGTTCTGAAAGATGAAGTATTGCTAACCCACTGATAGATAAGTGAACTGTTCTGAAAGATGAAGTATTGCTAACCCATTGATAGATAAGTGAACTGTTCTGAAAGATGAAGTACTGCTAACCCAATGATAGATAAGTGAACTGTTCTGAAACATGAAGTACTGCTAACCCATTGATAGATAAGTGAACTGTTCTAAAAGATGAAGTATTGCTAACCCATTGATAGATAAGTGAACTGTTCTGAAAGATGAAGTATTGCTAACCCACTGATAGATAAGTGAACTGTTCTGAAAGATGAAGTATTGCTAACCCATTGATAGATAAGTGAACTGTTCTGAAAGATGAAGTACTGCTAACCCATTGATAGATAAGTGAACTGTTCTGAAAGATGAAGTACTGCTAACCCATTGATAGATAAGTGAACTGTTCTGAAACATGAAGTACTGCTAACCCATTGATAGATAAGTGAACTGTTCTGAAAGATGAAGTATTGCTAACCCATTCATAGATAAGTGAACTGTTCTGAAAGATGAAGTATTGCTAACCCATTCATAGATAAGTGAACTGTTCTGAAAGATGAAGTATTGCTAACCCATTGATAGATAAGTGAACTGTTCTGAAAGATGAAGTACTGCTAACCCATTGATAGATAAGTGAACTGTTCTGAAAGATGAAGTATTGCTAACCCACTGATAGATAAGTGAACTGTTCTAAAAGATGAAGTACTGCTAACCCATTGATAGATAAGTGAACTGTTCTGAAAGATGAAGTACTGCTAACCCATTGATAGATAAGTGAACTGTTCTGAAAGATGAAGTACTGCTAACCCATTGATAGATAAGTGAACTGTTCTGAAAGATGAAGTACTGCTAACCCACTGATAGATAAGTGAACTGTTCTGAAAGATGAAGTACTGCTAACCCACTGATAGATTAGTGAACTGTTCTGAAAGATGAAGTACTGCTAACACATTGATAGATAAGTGAACTGTTCTGAAAGATGAAGTACTGCTAACCCATTGATAGATAAGTGAACTGTTCTAAAAGATGAAGTATTGCTAACCCATTGATAGATAAGTGAACTGTTCTGAAAGATGAAGTATTGCTAACCCACTGATAGATAAGTGAACTGTTCTGAAAGATGAAGTATTGCTAACCCATTGATAGATAAGTGAACTGTTCTGAAAGATGAAGTACTGCTAACCCATTGATAGATAAGTGAACTGTTCTGAAACATGAAGTACTGCTAACCCATTGATAGATAAGTGAACTGTTCTGAAAGATGAAGTATTGCTAACCCATTCATAGATAAGTGAACTGTTCTGAAAGATGAAGTATTGCTAACCCATTCATAGATAAGTGAACTGTTCTGAAAGATGAAGTATTGCTAACCCATTGATAGATAAGTGAACTGTTCTGAAAGATGAAGTACTGCTAACCCATTGATAGATAAGTGAACTGTTCTGAAAGATGAAGTATTGCTAACCCACTGATAGATAAGTGAACTGTTCTAAAGATGAAGTACTGCTAACCCATTGATAGATAAGTGAACTGTTCTGAAAGATGAAGTACTGCTAACCCATTGATAGATAAGTGAACTGTTCTGAAAGATGAAGTACTGCTAACCCATTGATAGATAAGTGAACTGTTCTGAAAGATGAAGTACTGCTAACCCACTGATAGATAAGTGAACTGTTCTGAAAGATGAAGTATTGCTAACCCAATGATAGATAAGTGAACTGTTCTGAAACATGAAGTACTGCTAACCCATTGATAGATAAGTGAACTGTTCTAAAAGATGAAGTATTGCTAACCCATTGATAGATAAGTGAACTGTTCTGAAAGATGAAGTATTGCTAACCCACTGATAGATAAGTGAACTGTTCTGAAAGATGAAGTATTGCTAACCCATTGATAGATAAGTGAACTGTTCTGAAAGATGAAGTACTGCTAACTCACTGATAGATAAGTGAACTGTTCTGAAAGATGAAGTATTGCTAACCCAATGATAGATAAGTGAACTGTTCTGAAACATGAAGTACTGCTAACCCATTGATAGATAAGTGAACTGTTCTAAAAGATGAAGTATTGCTAACCCATTGATAGATAAGTGAACTGTTCTGAAAGATGAAGTATTGCTAACCCATTCATAGATAAGTGAACTGTTCTGAAAGATGAAGTACTGCTAACTCACTGATAGACAAGTGAACTGTTCTGAAAGATGAAGTATTGCTAACCCACTGATAGATAAGTGAACTGTTCTAAAAGATGAAGTACTGCTAACCCACTGATAGATAAGTGAACTGTTCTGAAAGATGAAGTACTGCTAACCCACTGATAGATAAGTGAACTGTTCTGAAAGATGAAGTATTGCTAACCCAATGATAGATAAGTGAACTGTTCTGAAACATGAAGTACTGCTAACCCATTGATAGATAAGTGAACTGTTCTAAAAGATGAAGTATTGCTAACCCATTGATAGATAAGTGAACTGTTCTGAAAGATGAAGTATTGCTAACCCACTGATAGATAAGTGAACTGTTCTGAAAGATGAAGTATTGCTAACCCATTGATAGATAAGTGAACTGTTCTGAAAGATGAAGTACTGCTAACCCAATGATAGATAAGTGAACTGTTCTGAAACATGAAGTACTGCTAACCCATTGATAGATAAGTGAACTGTTCTAAAAGATGAAGTATTGCTAACCCACTGATAGATAAGTGAACTGTTCTGAAAGATGAAGTATTGCTAACCCATTCATAGATAAGTGAACTGTTCTGAAAGATGAAGTATTGCTAACCCATTCATAGATAAGTGAACTGTTCTGAAAGATGAAGTATTGCTAACCCATTGATAGATAAGTGAACTGTTCTGAAAGATGAAGTACTGCTAACCCATTGATAGATAAGTGAACTGTTCTGAAAGATGAAGTATTGCTAACCCACTGATAGATAAGTGAACTGTTCTAAAAGATGAAGTACTGCTAACCCATTGATAGATAAGTGAACTGTTCTGAAAGATGAAGTACTGCTAACCCATTGATAGATAAGTGAACTGTTCTGAAAGATGAAGTACTGCTAACCCATTGATAGATAAGTGAACTGTTCTGAAAGATGAAGTACTGCTAACCCACTGATAGATAAGTGAACTGTTCTGAAAGATGAAGTACTGCTAACCCACTGATAGATTAGTGAACTGTTCTGAAAGATGAAGTACTGCTAACACATTGATAGATAAGTGAACTGTTCTGAAAGATGAAGAACTGCTAACCCACTGATAGATAAGTGAACTGTTCTGAAAGATGAAGTACTGCTAACCCATTGATAGATAAGTGAACTGTTCTGAAAGATGAAGTACTGCTAACCCACTGATAGATAAGTGAACTGTTCTGAAAGATGAAGTACTGCTAACCCATTGATAGATAAGTGAACTGTTCTGAAAGATGAAGTACTGCTAACCCACTGATAGATAAGTGAACTGTTCTGAAAGATGAAGTATTGCTAACCCATTGATAGATAAGTGAACTGTTCTGAAAGATGAAGTACTGCTAACCCATTGATAGATAAGTGAACTGTTCTGAAAGATGAAGTACTGCTAACCCACTGATAGATAAGTGAACTGTTCTGAAAGATGAAGTATTGCTAACCCATTGATAGATAAGTGAACTGTTCTGAAAGATGAAGTACTGCTAACCCATTGATAGATAAGTGAACTGTTCTGAAAGATGAAGTACTGCTAACCCACTGATAGATAAGTGAACTGTTCTGAAAGATGAAGTACTGCTAACACATTGATAGATAAGTGAACTGTTCTGAAAGATGAAGTACTGCTAACACATTGATAGATAAGTGAACTGTTCTGAAAGATGAAGTACTGCTAACACATTGATAGATAAGTGAACTGTTCTGAAAGATGAAGTATTGCTAACCCATTCATAGATAAGTGAACTGTTCTGAAAGATGAAGTATTGCTAACCCATTGATAGATAAGTGAACTGTTCTGAAAGATGAAGTACTGCTAACACATTGATAGATAAGTGAACTGTTCTGAAAGATGAAGTACTGCTAACCCATTGATAGATAAGTGAACTGTTCTGAAAGATGAAGTATTGCTAACCCATTGATAGATAAGTGAACTGTTCTGAAAGATGAAGTACTGCTAACCCATTGATAGATAAGTGAACTGTTCTGAAAGATGAAGTACTGCTAACACATTGATAGATAAGTGAACTGTTCTGAAAGATGAAGTATTGCTAACCCACTGATAGATAAGTGAACTGTTCTAAAAGATGAAGTATTGCTAACCCACTGATAGATAAGTGAACTGTTCTAAAAGATGAAGTACTGCTAACCCACTGATAGATAAGTGAACTGTTCTGAAAGATGAAGTATTGCTAACACATTGATAGATAAGTGAACTGTTCTGAAAGATGAAGTATTGCTAACCCATTCATAGATAAGTGAACTGTTCTGAAAGATGAAGTATTGCTAACCCACTGATAGATAAGTGAACTGTTCTGAAAGATGAAGTATTGCTAACCCATTGATAGATAAGTGAACTGTTCTAAAAGATGAAGTACTGCTAACCCACTGATAGATAAGTGAACTGTTCTAAAAGATGAAGTACTGCTAACTCACTGATAGATAAGTGAACTGTTCTGAAAGATGAAGTACTGCTAACCCACTGATAGACAAGTGAACTGTTCTGAAAGATGAAGTACTGCTAACCCATTGATAGATAAGTGAACTGTTCTGAAAGATGAAGTACTGCTAACTCACTGATAGATGTATAAATACTTTTATTTTCTTTCTTGTAATGTCGGGTTTTGTCTAAACCTGTTTAGGGATGAATATTGCCCTACTTTCTTTCATTGCTAAAGGAATTATGAAGTTTTTACCTTAAACTGGAGAATAAGAAAACATTTACATGTTGTTTAAGTGTTAATCATAATTAAGAGAAATTTATTAAATAATTTTATTTGTATAATTAATTTTCTTGCTAATTAATAGTGTCATCTATTGTGTTGTTCATCGTTTTATGTTTCAAAACTCTATTACAGTAATTTTTGGTTTTGTACTTAAGTAACTATTATATGTAAAAGTTATCTTTAACATGTTATTCATTGTTAGTGACTGTTTTAACAAACACTTCTAAATCCTAGATTGATGAAAAGAAAAAACTGGCAGCTGAAGCCAGAGAAAGAGAATCTCAAGAAGATGAAAAATTGGCTAAACGAGTTGAGGAACAAAGACTTCGAATGCAAAGAGAGTATGAAGAAGAAGTGGATAAGAGAAAACGTAAAGATGAAGGGGTTTGTGATTATAAAGTGTTTGTTTTTATTGTAAGCTGGTCTTCATTGTTTCAAAACTTATGTATTTGTTGTTATGAGTAAAAATGTGTTCCAGTTGATGCAGCTTAATGGTTTTATATTTGTATGAATAGCTTCGTTTGAGACAAGAAAGGCTGAGACAGATGCAGGAAGAACAGCAAAAAGAACTGTTGAAGCAACAACAGGAAGCAGAAGAGAAACGAAGGCAAGAACGAGAGAAGAAAGAAAGGAAACAACAACAGGTCTTAGACATCCTGTTATTTATCAGATTGGTGTAAAAACTGTGTATTTGTTTTTCTTAAGTTCAGATTACCTGCAAATGTTCAGATCTGTTTGCCAATTCTAGAGCTTCTAAGAACTTGAAATCCTCAAATGGATAATTTTAAAAAAAATTAAGATTATAGTTGAATACATTCTGCAGTTCTTTCCTAACTTTTAACTCTAATCATGTTTTTCTATTTTTACAACAGTACCATATGATAAGGTGTGGTAAATGTAAGGTTTTACTATTAAAATAATGGTACTGCTATGTCTTCACATGTTTTGCTTTCCTTGGTCTAAAGCTGTAGCTCAAGTTAGTAACAGTTGAAAACTAAAAGTATACCCCAGGTTTTGTAAATCTAACTTACTTTGTTGTGAGGTTAATGTTCATAGTAATACTTCATCCAGTTCTGTATCTGGATTGTTGAATACATAGAGGAATAAATCTTGCTGTAATAACAGCCTTCTTACTAATATCAAAGTTGGTTGTATTTTTCTTTATTTAACACCTAAAATAATTATTTATCTTCATTCTAATTTGTTCTAAAGGTGTAAGAAGGTAAAATAACTGTATTTTAGTTTTTTATAGCTAAGAAAATAATATATATTTATTCATACGTATATAATATCTTTAGTATTTATTCATACGTATATAATATCTTCAGTATTTATTCATACGTATATAATATCTTCAGTATTTATTCATACGTATATAATATCTTCAGTATTTATTCATACGTATATAATATCTTCAGTATTTATTCATACATATATAATATCTTCAGTATTTATTCATACATATATATCTTCAGTATTTATTTATAGGTATATAATATCTTCATTATTTATTCATACGTATATAATATCTTCAGTATTTATTCATACTTATTTAATATCTTCAGTATTTATTCATACGTATATAATATCTTCAGTATTTATTCATACGTATATAATATCTTCAGTATTTATTCATACATATATAATATCTTCAGTGATGATTATTACTTGTTGACCACTCTTATTAATCTTTCCTTGAGACTAATATACTTTTACCATGTTTACTACTTACTTGTTGAATTCACTTTTACTTAGTAATACTTTTGAAGTAAAACTGATACAGTAGACTTATAGTAATACAAAATAGATTTGGCTAAACTTAACAATGTTTTATTACATCTAACATGCTCAGTGCTGTCAGTAGACTTATATTAATACCAGATAGATTTGGCTAAACGTGACAATGTTTTATTACATCTAACATGCTCAGTGCTGTCAGTAGACTTATATTAATACAAAATAGATTTGGCTAAACTTAACAATGTTTTATTACATCTAACATGCTCAGTGCTGTCAGTAGACTTATATTAATACAAGATAGATTTGGCTAAACTTGACAATGTTTTATTACATCTAACATGCTCAGTGCTGTCAGTAGACCTATATTAATACAAAATAGATTTGGCTAAACTTAACAATGTTTTATTACATCTAACATGCTCAGTGCTGTCAGTAGACTTATATTAATACAAAATAGATAGGCTAAACTTGACAATGTTTTATTACATCTAACATGCTCAGTGCTGTCAGTGAATTATTTTCAAATTTTAAAATTCTTTTATATTTTCTGCATTTCATTACTCATGTATTCTAAAGACTGTTGGTTTGGGTATTAAAAGTTTTAATTAAAAGAAAGTACAGAACTTAATTCTAAGTTTTATAGTTTATTTTAATTAAAGTTTTAATAGCCTTATCAGCCGTCTTTGGAATACATTTTTACTTCAAGTGGGTTTCTTCTCATCAGGGATTTCATTATTCAGTAAACAAAATAATAAGTTACATTTTTTTTTACATTAGGTTGAAGAGAGAGCTCAATCATGCTCCCCACCTCTACGAGCCAGGAAAACTCAAGAAAAGGAAACAGCTACTTCACCTGTAACATCTGGTACACCATATTTTGAACCAGACCCGCCAGTTGGTAAATTTATTAGACTTATTCTCATTTTCTAATAAAATATGTGTAGAGCAAGTCCTTGTTATGTAAAATATTTCAGTATGATGAATTCCTATAAACAAGATGTTTCATTATTGAAGTAACCCTGTAAAACAAGATGTTTCATTATAGAAGTAACCCTGTAAAACAAGATGATTCATTATAGACGTTACCCTGTAAAAACAAGATGTTTCATCAAAGAAGTAACCCTGTAAAGCAAGATCTTTCATCATTGAAGTTACCCTGTAAAACAAGATGTTTCGTCATTGAAGTTTTTGTTATGAATAAGTAAAAATTCTTGCCCTTTGTTCACAATATTTAAGGATCTTTTAACTTTGTTCACAATATTTAAGGATCTTTTCACTTTGTTCACAATATTTAAGGATCTTTTCACTTTGTTCACAATATTTAAGGATCTTTTTACTTTGTTCAGAATATTTAAGGATCTTTTTACTTTGTTCACAATATTTAAGGATCTTTTTACTTTGTTCAGAATATTTAAGGATCTTTTTACTTTGTTCACAATATTTAAGAATATTTTACTTTGTTCACAATATTTAAGGATCTTTTTACTTTGTTCACAATATTTAAGAATATTTTACTTTGTTCACAATATTTAAGGATCTTTTTACTTTGTTCACAATATTTAAGGATCTTTTTACTTTGTTCACAATATTTAAGGATCTTTTTACTTTGTTCACAATATTTAAGGATCTTTTTACTTTGTTCAGAATATTTAAGGATCTTTTTACTTTGTTCACAATATTTAAGGATCTTTTTACTTTGTTCAGAATATTTAAGGATCTTTTTACTTTGTTCACAATATTAAGGATCTTTTTACTTTGTTCACAATATTTAAGGATCTTTTTACTTTGTTCACAATATTTAAGGATCTTTTCACTTTGTTCAGAATATTTAAGGATCTTTTTACTGTGTTCACAATATTTAAGGATCTTTTTACATTGTTCAGAATATTTAAGGATCTTTTTACTTTGTTCACAATATTTAAGGATCTTTTTACTTTGTTCAGAATATTTAAGGATCTTTTTACTTTGTTCACAATATTTAAGGATCTTTTTACTTTGTTCACAATATTTAAGGATCTTTTTACTTTTTTCACAATATTTAAGGATCTTTTTACTTTGTTCACAATATTTAAGGATCTTTTCACTTTGTTCACAATATTTAAGGATCTTTTCACTTTGTTCACAATATTTAAGGATCTTTTTACTGTGTTCACAATATTTAAGGATCTTTTTACATTGTTCAGAATATTTAAGGATCTTTTCACTTTGTTCAGAATATTTAAGGATCTTTTCACTTTGTTCACAATATTTAAGGATCTTTTTACATTGTTCAGAATATTTAAGGATCTTTTTACTTTGTTCAATGAAAGTTTTATTGGAAAGCATTAAGTTTTGACAACTTTTTCTAAAGTGTCATAACTTTTAACTCAAGATTTTAAAAAATGTAAATTAAATATTCCTTGACTTTTGAAGAATGTGTGTGTTTGTATATTGTAAGTTATTTACCATATCTGAAAAATATACAAGCTTAAGAAGTCTTGATACAATATGATAAAACCATATAATCTGAATGCTTTTGAAAGTGCTGGGTTAGAGGATTTTATCATATCATAAATTAAATATAGCTAGACTTTACTTTTGCCTTAATAAATTAGAAATTGTAATTACTTAACAATAATTAAGTGGAAAACAATTTCATTTAAAACTTTAATTGACTACTCTGATAGAGTTCCTCATGTGCTTAAAGATAACATGGGAGTTCACCAACACATTGTTCACCAGTCAACTAATTAAAATGTAAGCAATTAACAACTATTAAACTTTTCAACAGATCCACGACATAGAATGTTGGGCCAGTTGTCTGAGATGCGACAACAGCTTCAAGAAGAACAACGTAAAATGAAGGAAAAATTGAAGGATCAAAAGGTAAGAAACATCTTGCTCAACATAGTACCAATCTATTGTTACTCTGATGAAATCATGAACTAAACACATCTAATGGAATCTAAAACTGATTATGAGACATAATAACAAAGTCTTGAGTTGTATTATATTTACATATGATATGGTGAAATAATGAACTAAAGGTACCTAATGTAATCTAAAACTGATTATGAGACATAATAACAAAGTCTTGAGTTGTATTATATTTACATAGAATATGGTGAAATAATGAACTAAAGGTACCTAATGTAATCTAAAACTGATTATGAGACATAATAACAAAGTCTTGAGTTGTATTATATTTACATAGAATATGGTGAAATAATGAACTAAAGGTACCTAATGTAATCTAAAACTGATTATGAGACATAATAACAAAGTCTTGAGTTGTATTATATTTACATAGAATATGGTGAAATAATGAACTAAAGGTACCTAATGTAATCTAAAACTGATTATGAGACATAATAACAAAGTCTTGAGTTGTATTATATTTACATAGAATATGGTGAAATAATGAACTAAAGGTACCTAATGTAATCTAAAACTGATTATGAGACATAATAACAAAGTCTTGAGTTGTATTATATTTATATAGAATATGGTGAAATAATGAACTAAAGGTACCTAATGTAATCTAAAACTGATTATGAGACATAATAACAAAGTCTTGAGTTGTATTATATTTACATAAATTATGGTGAAATAATGAACTAAAGGTACCTAATGTAATCTAAAACTGATTATGAGACATAATAACAAAGTCTTGAGTTGTATTATATTTACATATGATATGGTGAAATAATGAACTAAAGGTACCTAATGTAATCTAAAACTGATTATGAGACATAATAACAAAGTCTTGAGTTGTATTATATTTACATAGAATATGGTGAAATAATGAACTAAAGGTACCTAATGTAATCTAAAACTGATTATGAGACATAATAACAAAGTCTTGAGTTGTATTATATTTACATAAATTATGGTGAAATAATGAACTAAAGGTACCTAATGTAATCTAAAACTGATTATGAGACATAATAACAAAGTCTTGAGTTGTATTATATTTACATATGATATGGTGAAATAATGAACTAAAGGTACCTAATGTAATCTAAAACTGATTATGAGACATAATAACAAAGTCTTGAGTTGTATTATATTTACATAGGATATGGTGAAATAATGAACTAAAGGTACCTAATGTAATCTAAAACTGATTATGAGACATAATAACAAAGTCTTGAGTTGTATTATATTTACATAGGATATGGTGAAATAATGAACTAAAGGTACCTAATGTAATCTAAAACTGATTATGAGACATAATAACAAAGTCTTGAGTTGTATTATATTTACATAGGATATGGTGAAATAATGAACTAAAGGTACCTAATGTAATCTAAAACTGATTATGAGACATAATAACAAAGTCTTGAGTTGTATTATATTTACATAGAATATGGTGAAATAATGAACTAAATGTACCTAATGTAATCTAAAACTGATCATGAGACACAATAACAAAGTCTTGAGTTGTATTATATTTATATAGAATATGGTGAAATAATGAACTAAAGGTACCTAATGTAATCTAAAACTGATTATGAGACATAATAACAAAGTCTTGAGTTGTATTATATTTACATAGGATATGGTGAAATAATGAACTAAAGGTACCTAATGTAATCTAAAACTGATTATGAGACATAATAACAAAGTCTTGAGTTGTATTATATTTACATAGAATATGGTGAAATAATGAACTAAAGGTACCTAATGTAATCTAAAACTGATTATGAGACACAATAACAAAGTCTTGAGTTGTATTATATTTACATAGAATATGGTGAAATAATGAACTAAAGGTACCTAATGTAATCTAAAACTGATTATGAGACATAATAACAAAGTCTTGAGTTGTATTATATTTACATAAATTATGGTGAAATAATGAACTAAAGGTACCTAATGTAATCTAAAACTGATTATGAGACATAATAACAAAGTCTTGAGTTGTATTATATTTACATAAATTATGGTGAAATAATGAACTAAAGGTACCTAATGTAATCTAAAACTGATTATGAGACATAATAACAAAGTCTTGAGTTGTATTATATTTATATAGAATATGGTGAAATAATGAACTAAAGGTACCTAATGTAATCTAAAACTGATTATGAGACATAATAACAAAGTCTTGAGTTGTATTATATTTACATAAATTATGGTGAAATAATGAACTAAAGGTACCTAATGTAATCTAAAACTGATTATGAGACATAATAACAAAGTCTTGAGTTGTATTATATTTACATATGATATGGTGAAATAATGAACTAAAGGTACCTAATGTAATCTAAAACTGATTATGAGACATAATAACAAAGTCTTGAGTTGTATTATATTTACATAGAATATGGTGAAATAATGAACTAAAGGTACCTAATGTAATCTAAAACTGATTATGAGACATAATAACAAAGTCTTGAGTTGTATTATATTTACATAAATTATGGTGAAATAATGAACTAAAGGTACCTAATGTAATCTAAAACTGATTATGAGACATAATAACAAAGTCTTGAGTTGTATTATATTTACATATGATATGGTGAAATAATGAACTAAAGGTACCTAATGTAATCTAAAACTGATTATGAGACATAATAACAAAGTCTTGAGTTGTATTATATTTACATAGGATATGGTGAAATAATGAACTAAAGGTACCTAATGTAATCTAAAACTGATTATGAGACATAATAACAAAGTCTTGAGTTGTATTATATTTACATAGGATATGGTGAAATAATGAACTAAAGGTACCTAATGTAATCTAAAACTGATTATGAGACATAATAACAAAGTCTTGAGTTGTATTATATTTACATAGGATATGGTGAAATAATGAACTAAAGGTACCTAATGTAATCTAAAACTGATTATGAGACATAATAACAAAGTCTTGAGTTGTATTATATTTACATAGAATATGGTGAAATAATGAACTAAATGTACCTAATGTAATCTAAAACTGATCATGAGACACAATAACAAAGTCTTGAGTTGTATTATATTTATATAGAATATGGTGAAATAATGAACTAAAGGTACCTAATGTAATCTAAAACTGATTATGAGACATAATAACAAAGTCTTGAGTTGTATTATATTTACATAGGATATGGTGAAATAATGAACTAAAGGTACCTAATGTAATCTAAAACTGATTATGAGACATAATAACAAAGTCTTGAGTTGTATTATATTTACATAGAATATGGTGAAATAATGAACTAAAGGTACCTAATGTAATCTAAAACTGATTATGAGACACAATAACAAAGTCTTGAGTTGTATTATATTTACATAGAATATGGTGAAATAATGAACTAAAGGTACCTAATGTAATCTAAAACTGATTATGAGACATAATAACAAAGTCTTGAGTTGTATTATATTTACATAAATTATGGTGAAATAATGAACTAAAGGTACCTAATGTAATCTAAAACTGATTATGAGACATAATAACAAAGTCTTGAGTTGTATTATATTTACATAAATTATGGTGAAATAATGAACTAAAGGTACCTAATGTAATCTAAAACTGATTATGAGACATAATAACAAAGTCTTGAGTTGTATTATATTTACATAGGATATGGTGAAATAATGAACTAAAGGTACCTAATGTAATCTAAAACTGATTATGAGACATAATAACAAAGTCTTGAGTTGTATTATATTTACATAAATTATGGTGAAATAGTGAACTAAAGGTACCTAATGTAATCTAAAACTGATTATGAGACATAATAACAAAGTCTTGAGTTGTATTATATTTACATAGAATATTTTGAAATAATGAACTAAAGGTACCTAATGTAATCTAAAACTGATTATGAGACATAATAACAAAGTCTTGAGTTGTATTATATTTACATAGAATATGGTGAAATAATGAACTAAAGGTACCTAATGTAATCTAAAACTGATTATGAGACATAATAACAAAGTCTTGAGTTGTATTATATTTACATAGAATATGGTGAAATAATGAACTAAATGTACCTAATGTAATCTAAAACTGATCATGAGACACAATAACAAAGTCTTGAGTTGTATTATATTTATATAGAATATGGTGAAATAATGAACTAAAGGTACCTAATGTAATCTAAAACTGATTATGAGACATAATAACAAAGTCTTGAGTTGTATTATATTTACATAAATTATGGTGAAATAATGAACTAAAGGTACCTAATGTAATCTAAAACTGATTATGAGACATAATAACAAAGTCTTGAGTTGTATTATATTTACATAAATTATGGTGAAATAATGAACTAAAGGTACCTAATGTAATCTAAAACTGATTATGAGACATAATAACAAAGTCTTGAGTTGTATTATATTTATATAGAATATGGTGAAATAATGAACTAAAGGTACCTAATGTAATCTAAAACTGATTATGAGACATAATAACAAAGTCTTGAGTTGTATTATATTTACATAGGATATGGTGAAATAATGAACTAAAGGTACCTAATGTAATCTAAAACTGATTATGAGACATAATAACAAAGTCTTGAGTTGTATTATATTTACATAGAATATGGTGAAACAATGAACTAAAGGTACCTAATGTAATCTAAAACTGATTATGAGACATAATAACAAAGTCTTGAGTTGTATTATATTTACAAAGAATATGGTGAAATAATGAACTAAAGGTACCTAATGTAATCTAAAACTGATTATGAGACATAATAACAAAGTCTTGAGTTGTATTATATTTACATAAATTATGGTGAAATAATGAACTAAAGGTACCTAATGTAATCTAAAACTGATTATGAGACATAATAACAAAGTCTTGAGTTGTATTATATTTACATAAATTATGGTGAAATAATGAACTAAAGGTACCTAATGTAATCTAAAACTGATTATGAGACATAATAACAAAGTCTTGAGTTGTATTATATTTACATAGGATATGGTGAAATAATGAACTAAAGGTACCTAATGTAATCTAAAACTGATTATGAGACATAATAACAAAGTCTTGAGTTGTATTATATTTACATAGGATATGGTGAAATAATGAACTAAAGGTACCTAATGTAATCTAAAACTGATCATGAGACACAATAACAAAGTCTTGAGTTGTATTATATTTACATAAATTATGGTGAAATAATGAACTAAAGGTATAATCTAAAACTGATTATGAGACATAATAACAAAGTCTTGAGTTGTATTATATTTACATAGGATATGGTGAAATAATGAACTAAAGGTACCTAATGTAATCTAAAACTGATTATGAGACATAATAACAAAGTCTTGAGTTGTATTATATTTACATAGGATATGGTGAAATAATGAACTAAAGGTACCTAATGTAATCTAAAACTGATTATGAGACATAAAAAAAAGTCTTGAGTTGTATTATATTTACATAGAATATGGTGAAATAATGAACTAAATGTACCTAATGTAATCTAAAACTGATCATGAGACACAATAACAAAGTCTTGAGTTGTATTATATTTATATAGAATATGGTGAAATAATGAACTAAAGGTACCTAATGTAATCTAAAACTGATTATGAGACATAATAACAAAGTCTTGAGTTGTATTATATTTACATAGGATATGGTGAAATAATGAACTAAAGGTACCTAATGTAATCTAAAACTGATTATGAGACATAATAACAAAGTCTTGAGTTGTATTATATTTACATAGGATATGGTGAAATAATGAACTAAAGGTACCTAATGTAATCTAAAACTGATTATGAGACATAATAACAAAGTCTTGAGTTGTATTATATTTACATAGAATATGGTGAAATAATGAACTAAATGTACCTAATGTAATCTAAAACTGATCATGAGACACAATAACAAAGTCTTGAGTTGTATTATATTTATATAGAATATGGTGAAATAATGAACTAAAGGTACCTAATGTAATCTAAAACTGATTATGAGACATAATAACAAAGTCTTGAGTTGTATTATATTTACATAAATTATGGTGAAATAATGAACTAAAGGTACCTAATGTAATCTAAAACTGATTATGAGACATAATAACAAAGTCTTGAGTTGTATTATATTTACATAGGATATGGTGAAATAATGAACTAAAGGTACCTAATGTAATCTAAAACTGATTATGAGACATAATAACAAAGTCTTGAGTTGTATTATATTTACATAAATTATGGTGAAATAGTGAACTAAAGGTACCTAATGTAATCTAAAACTGATTATGAGACATAATAACAAAGTCTTGAGTTGTATTATATTTACATAGAATATTTTGAAATAATGAACTAAAGGTACCTAATGTAATCTAAAACTGATTATGAGACATAATAACAAAGTCTTGAGTTGTATTATATTTACATAGAATATGGTGAAATAATGAACTAAAGGTACCTAATGTAATCTAAAACTGATTATGAGACATAATAACAAAGTCTTGAGTTGTATTATATTTACATAGAATATGGTGAAATAATGAACTAAATGTACCTAATGTAATCTAAAACTGATCATGAGACACAATAACAAAGTCTTGAGTTGTATTATATTTATATAGAATATGGTGAAATAATGAACTAAAGGTACCTAATGTAATCTAAAACTGATTATGAGACATAATAACAAAGTCTTGAGTTGTATTATATTTACATAAATTATGGTGAAATAATGAACTAAAGGTACCTAATGTAATCTAAAACTGATTATGAGACATAATAACAAAGTCTTGAGTTGTATTATATTTACATAAATTATGGTGAAATAATGAACTAAAGGTACCTAATGTAATCTAAAACTGATTATGAGACATAATAACAAAGTCTTGAGTTGTATTATATTTATATAGAATATGGTGAAATAATGAACTAAAGGTACCTAATGTAATCTAAAACTGATTATGAGACATAATAACAAAGTCTTGAGTTGTATTATATTTACATAGGATATGGTGAAATAATGAACTAAAGGTACCTAATGTAATCTAAAACTGATTATGAGACATAATAACAAAGTCTTGAGTTGTATTATATTTACATAGAATATGGTGAAACAATGAACTAAAGGTACCTAATGTAATCTAAAACTGATTATGAGACATAATAACAAAGTCTTGAGTTGTATTATATTTACAAAGAATATGGTGAAATAATGAACTAAAGGTACCTAATGTAATCTAAAACTGATTATGAGACATAATAACAAAGTCTTGAGTTGTATTATATTTACATAAATTATGGTGAAATAATGAACTAAAGGTACCTAATGTAATCTAAAACTGATTATGAGACATAATAACAAAGTCTTGAGTTGTATTATATTTACATAAATTATGGTGAAATAATGAACTAAAGGTACCTAATGTAATCTAAAACTGATTATGAGACATAATAACAAAGTCTTGAGTTGTATTATATTTACATATGATATGGTGAAATAATGAACTAAAGGTACCTAATGTAATCTAAAACTGATTATGAGACATAATAACAAAGTCTTGAGTTGTATTATATTTACATAGGATATGGTGAAATAATGAACTAAAGGTACCTAATGTAATCTAAAACTGATCATGAGACACAATAACAAAGTCTTGAGTTGTATTATATTTACATAAATTATGGTGAAATAATGAACTAAAGGTATAATCTAAAACTGATTATGAGACATAATAACAAAGTCTTGAGTTGTATTATATTTACATAGGATATGGTGAAATAATGAACTAAAGGTACCTAATGTAATCTAAAACTGATTATGAGACATAATAACAAAGTCTTGAGTTGTATTATATTTACATAGGATATGGTGAAATAATGAACTAAAGGTACCTAATGTAATCTAAAACTGATTATGAGACATAATAAAAAAGTCTTGAGTTGTATTATATTTACATAGAATATGGTGAAATAATGAACTAAATGTACCTAATGTAATCTAAAACTGATCATGAGACACAATAACAAAGTCTTGAGTTGTATTATATTTATATAGAATATGGTGAAATAATGAACTAAAGGTACCTAATGTAATCTAAAACTGATTATGAGACATAATAACAAAGTCTTGAGTTGTATTATATTTACATAGGATATGGTGAAATAATGAACTAAAGGTACCTAATGTAATCTAAAACTGATTATGAGACATAATAACAAAGTCTTGAGTTGTATTATATTTACATAGGATATGGTGAAATAATGAACTAAAGGTACCTAATGTAATCTAAAACTGATTATGAGACATAATAACAAAGTCTTGAGTTGTATTATATTTACATAGAATATGGTGAAATAATGAACTAAATGTACCTAATGTAATCTAAAACTGATCATGAGACACAATAACAAAGTCTTGAGTTGTATTATATTTATATAGAATATGGTGAAATAATGAACTAAAGGTACCTAATGTAATCTAAAACTGATTATGAGACATAATAACAAAGTCTTGAGTTGTATTATATTTACATAGGATATGGTGAAATAATGAACTAAAGGTACCTAATGTAATCTAAAACTGATTATGAGACATAATAACAAATTCTTGAGTTGTATTATATTTACATAGAATATGGTGAAATAATGAACTAAAGGTACCTAATGTAATCTAAAACTGATTATGAGACATAATAACAAAGTCTTGAGTTGTATTATATTTACATAAATTATGGTGAAATAATGAACTAAAGGTACCTAATGTAATCTAAAACTGATTATGAGACATAATAACAAAGTCTTGAGTTGTATTATATTTACATAGGATATGGTGAAATAATGAACTAAAGGTACCTAATGTAATCTAAAACTGATTATGAGACATAATAACAAAGTCTTGAGTTGTATTATATTTACATAGAATATGGTGAAATAATGAACTAAAGGTACCTAATGTAATCTAAAACTGATTATGAGACATAATAACAAAGTCTTGAGTTGTATTATATTTATATAGAATATGGTGAAATAATGAACTAAAGGTACCTAATGTAATCTAAAACTGATTGAGACATAATAACAAAGTCTTGAGTTGTATTATATTTACATAAATTATGGTGAAATAATGAACTAAAGGTACCTAATGTAATCTAAAACTGATTATGAGACATAATAACAAAGTCTTGAGTTGTATTATATTTACATAAATTATGGTGAAATAATGAACTAAAGGTACCTAATGTAATCTAAAACTGATTATGAGACATAATAACAAAGTCTTGAGTTGTATTATATTTATATAGAATATGGTGAAATAATGAACTAAAGGTACCTAATGTAATCTAAAACTGATTATGAGACATAACAACAAAGTCTTGAGTTGTATTATATTTACATAGAATATGGTGAAATAATGAACTAAATGTACCTAATGTAATCTAAAACTGATCATGAGACACAATAACAAAGTCTTGAGTTGTATTATATTTACATAGGATATGGTGAAATAATGAACTAAAGGTACCTAATGTAATCTAAAACTGATCATGAGACACAATAACAAAGTCTTGAGTTGTATTATATTTACATAAATTATGGTGAAATAATGAACTAAAGGTATAATCTAAAACTGATTATGAGACATAATAACAAAGTCTTGAGTTGTATTATATTTACATAGGATATGGTGAAATAATGAACTAAAGGTACCTAATGTAATCTAAAACTGATTATGAGACATAATAACAAAGTCTTGAGTTGTATTATATTTACATAGGATATGGTGAAATAATGAACTAAAGGTACCTAATGTAATCTAAAACTGATTATGAGACATAATAAAAAAGTCTTGAGTTGTATTATATTTACATAGAATATGGTGAAATAATGAACTAAATGTACCTAATGTAATCTAAAACTGATCATGAGACACAATAACAAAGTCTTGAGTTGTTTTATATTTATATAGAATATGGTGAAATAATGAACTAAAGGTACCTAATGTAATCTAAAACTGATTATGAGACATAATAACAAAGTCTTGAGTTGTATTATATTTACATAGGATATGGTGAAATAATGAACTAAAGGTACCTAATGTAATCTAAAACTGATTATGAGACATAATAACAAAGTCTTGAGTTGTATTATATTTACATAGGATATGGTGAAATAATGAACTAAAGGTACCTAATGTAATCTAAAACTGATTATGAGACATAATAACAAAGTCTTGAGTTGTATTATATTTACATAGAATATGGTGAAATAATGAACTAAATGTACCTAATGTAATCTAAAACTGATCATGAGACACAATAACAAAGTCTTGAGTTGTATTATATTTATATAGAATATGGTGAAATAATGAACTAAAGGTACCTAATGTAATCTAAAACTGATTATGAGACATAATAACAAAGTCTTGAGTTGTATTATATTTACATAGGATATGGTGAAATAATGAACTAAAGGTACCTAATGTAATCTAAAACTGATTATGAGACATAATAACAAAGTCTTGAGTTGTATTATATTTACATAGAATATGGTGAAATAATGAACTAAAGGTACCTAATGTAATCTAAAACTGATTATGAGACATAATAACAAAGTCTTGAGTTGTATTATATTTACATAAATTATGGTGAAATAATGAACTAAAGGTACCTAATGTAATCTAAAACTGATTATGAGACATAATAACAAAGTCTTGAGTTGTATTATATTTACATAGGATATGGTGAAATAATGAACTAAAGGTACCTAATGTAATCTAAAACTGATTATGAGACATAATAACAAAGTCTTGAGTTGTATTATATTTACATAGAATATGGTGAAATAATGAACTAAAGGTACCTAATGTAATCTAAAACTGATTATGAGACATAATAACAAAGTCTTGAGTTGTATTATATTTATATAGAATATGGTGAAATAATGAACTAAAGGTACCTAATGTAATCTAAAACTGATTGAGACATAATAACAAAGTCTTGAGTTGTATTATATTTACATAAATTATGGTGAAATAATGAACTAAAGGTACCTAATGTAATCTAAAACTGATTATGAGACATAATAACAAAGTCTTGAGTTGTATTATATTTACATAAATTATGGTGAAATAATGAACTAAAGGTACCTAATGTAATCTAAAACTGATTATGAGACATAATAACAAAGTCTTGAGTTGTATTATATTTATATAGAATATGGTGAAATAATGAACTAAAGGTACCTAATGTAATCTAAAACTGATTATGAGACATAATAACAAAGTCTTGAGTTGTATTATATTTACATAGGATATGGTGAAATAATGAACTAAAGGTACCTAATGTAATCTAAAACTGATTATGAGACATAATAACAAAGTCTTGAGTTGTATTATATTTACATAAATTATGGTGAAATAATGAACTAAAGGTACCTAATGTAATCTAAAACTGATTATGAGACATAATAACAAAGTCTTGAGTTGTATTATATTTACATAGGATATGGTGAAATAATGAACTAAAGGTACCTAATGTAATCTAAAACTGATTATGAGACATAATAACAAAGTCTTGAGTTGTATTATATTTACATAAATTATGGTGAAATAATGAACTAAAGGTACCTAATGTAATCTAAAACTGATTATGAGACATAATAACAAAGTCTTGAGTTGTATTATATTTACATAGGATATGGTGAAATAATGAACTAAAGGTACCTAATGTAATCTAAAACTGATTATGAGACATAATAACAAAGTCTTGAGTTGTATTATATTTACATAGGATATGGTGAAATAATGAACTAAAGGTACCTAATGTAATCTAAAACTGATTATGAGACATAATAACAAAGTCTTGAGTTGTATTATATTTACATAGAATATGGTGAAATAATGAACTAAATGTACCTAATGTAATCTAAAACTGATTATGAGACACAATAACAAAGTCTTGAGTTGTATTATATTTATATAGAATATGGTGAAATAATGAACTAAAGGTACCTAATGTAATCTAAAACTGATTATGAGACATAATAACAAAGTCTTGAGTTGTGTTATATTTACATAAATTATGGTGAAATAATGAACTAAAGGTACCTAATGTAATCTAAAACTGATTATGAGACATAATAACAAAGTCTTGAGTTGTATTATATTTACATAAATTATGGTGAAATAATGAACTAAAGGTACCTAATGTAATCTAAAACTGATTATGAGACATAATAACAAAGTCTTGAGTTGTATTATATTTACATAGGATATGGTGAAATAATGAACTAAAGGTACCTAATGTAATCTAAAACTGATTATGAGACATAATAACAAAGTCTTGAGTTGTATTATATTTACATAAATTATGGTGAAATAATGAACTAAAGGTACCTAATGTAATCTAAAACTGATTATGAGACATAATAAGAAAGTCTTGAGTTGTATTATATTTATATAGAATATGGTGAAATAATGAACTAAAGGTACCTAATGGAATCTACAACTGGTTATGAGACATAATAACAAAACTATAAATTTGTATTATTTTTTTTCATGATGAAAGAGCAAATGATACTAATTACTCAGAATCTCCTGTTTAGCTTTGTATCAATTAAATGATACTAATATGTTTATATTTGACATTTTTGAACTGTGATCATAATAAAAGTTTTTGAACAGAATGATAACTTCTAGAAGACAAAACCAAAAAAGTGCTTTTAGAATTCAGTTTCTTATTCTGTGACTTTCTAGTGTGATATGTAGATATTCTAGTAAATTATTTGTGTGCTATTGTATGGTTTTTGTAATAAATTGCTTGTTCACACTTATTTAGAATAGCTATAAAGTTATGGATCAAGATGACAGTAGTGATGATGACAACCCTGAAGTAACCCAGCTCTCTAGATGGGCCTCATCTGGTAACAATCAAGGTATTTTAGGATAATAATTATTACAGAAAAGTAAAGAGAGAGAAAGTCAGTATTTCAGTCTTCACTTCCATGAGAGTTTGATTGTTAGCTCTGCTGGAGTTGTATCTGTACTGAAGTCAACCAGTAAGTTACAGAAGAATCTGTTATAAAGGAAGTTTGTGAGTAATTTCCAAGTGACATAGCTGTGGTTTATCTATTTAATTTGCTTTGTTTCTACTACTTATTACTGGCACAAGTACTTGGCTTAGCTTGGTTATTAAGCTGATATATTTTAGCAACTGCATAAAATTTATCATGTGAGTAAAAATATCAATCCAATTTTAAGCGTGTTTTGAATTAAGCTATTTTCTGTTGTACCACAAACCTCTTTAATCAACAGACTCTGAGTTAAGAAATCAACAAATATCAGTCCAGTTTCATTGTTTATACATTTCATTTTATTATATAATTATTGGTTCTTCTCATAATTGCAGATTATTATTTTATTTTATACTTTCAGTACATAGACTGACAGGTTTTACTTTTATTGCTAACCAACATAACATAAAAGCCATTGCTGGAAGGTAGTGTTATCAAAATCTACTGGCTTTTCTATATATTACAAGATATTAATCCAAGTAATATATGACAGACTACACTAAGAAGTCTGCGTGTATACAAATGGATAAGCAACAATACCCAGGTGCATATCCTCAGGGTCCATTTAGTTTGGATGCAAAATTTCAGGTTTTTTGGTTCTTTTTTCTTGATATCACACACACACACATCCTTTTATTATTATAGATGTGCTTCAAATTAATTTTTACAATAAGACAATGATAACTGACAACACATGCAAAAACAGAAATAGAGTGATTTGGTCATTTTGAAGACTACACACATTTTTTTAAAGTATAGCATTCATGCCAACCTTGAATATCTCCAGAATATCTCATTCAAATTTAAAAAATCTTCAGTACATTAAACATAAATATTTTTGCTAAGTGTGAGCTCTTCCTCAGGTGAGATGGTATCATTGCTTTATTTGTACAAAATAAGTACAGAACAGTCTGCTTATTACCATCAGTGATTTACTGGTAAATTCAGGTACTTTAATGATCTGAGTTTTTTATTTGAACTGCCTTTGATCTCTTTTTCAGAATGGTTTGTGCTGTTTTTCTAAATAACTGTATTATAAAAAAAAACTTAATTTTTGTTGAACAAAATAAATTTATTTCCATTTTTCATAATTATATAGATCCATTTTAGTGGTCATGTTTTTAGAACATTGATTATATTTACCACATATATGTGCTGATATAAGTATATATTTGAACAGTTGAACATCCATGACTGAAAATCTAATTTAACTATGCCAGACACTTTGAGGTGCATGGCCTGGTTTTAAGGTGCTTTCACACTGTCATGATAGCTTCTTCATTGTAAATTTGTTAATGTAGTTAGTATAAATTTTACAAACATTAGTTTGATTTTGTTACAGAATTGATAATGGTGGTCAACATTTTTCAAAGTTATCATAAGGGATAAAGAAACTGTAAGGAGGGAAGCATCAGAATAGGACTGATGACAGTGAATTTATTTAAGAGGATCAAAACAAATCAGAAATCAAAATTGTTGTTTGAAAGTAGTAATAGGAAATCTAACAAATATTTTAAAGCAACATCAGTGTTAGAGCTAAGCAGTTAGTAGTACTAATTAATTAATTGAAATAGTGTTTCCCAATCCATACTGTATACAAACACAGGTGGTTGTGGATGCAGCCAATCAATTACTTTACCTGTATAATTCAGAAGTTTAAACAAAATTTGGTTGTTGGTTATCCTAGACAGTTTATTTTCCTTCTAGTCAGAAGGTTAAAATGAATGATAGTGGCAGGTAACATTAGTAACTTTACCATAAAAAGACAGTGAGTAAATTTTGAAATTTAGCATGATATCCTTGACTCACAAGACCTTTCCAAGTCTAAACAAACTTGAATTGAAAACAGTAACTCATAAAGCTAAATTCTGATATGGTGCTTTACCTCTTCTCACATAAATACCTATTCTTATTCCTCTCTGACCTTTATACACACACATTTTTTATGCATGCCACGACCCTTTTAGTTCCTCTCGGTTGGAACCGAATGATTGTGATACATCTGTCATGAAAATCATCATGAACAAACCCCCATCTCAAAGAGAGTAAGATATATCTTATTTGGTGGTACTCATGTTTAGACGTTTTTTTGTTTTGGTGCTCCTCATGTGATTTGCCTTAATGACTTTGTTTAGTTTCTTCAGGGTAAAGAAAATATTTTAACTTCTTTTTCCCAGTCTTTATTTTTTCACATTTACATTTTATACATTTCTACAATGAATTCTCTGATTCATATTATCTTTTTGAGCATCATACCTCCTACTAGCACTATTTCACAGGTTACAGGTGGGGGAAATCCCTCATTAGATTTATCCATGTGGGACTGATCATTATATGGGTTCGTCCTCTCTCTCTCTTTTTCTTCTTTGACAGCTCTCTTATTACCTTTTCTCCTAGCTTGGTCAATAATTTATATTGATAGTTGGACATGTTAGTTAGTGTGCTGCATCCTTGAAGGAATGCATTCATGAAAATATGTAAATCTGGATGAGTAGGAGGAAGCAGCACACCAACCTGTCGAACATGTTGGTAGATAAGACCTCTTGGCTGCAGGCCAATACCCTGGAGCTTCTCTCTGTACATCATGCTTTGGTTCGTTTTCTCCACCTGGACAGAAATCATATGGCAAGGATTCATTCCAACAATTTTCCTGTAGTTGCTTTTCTCAGTCCCAAAAGTAGCACCCATTTTAATTGTCTGTGTACATTGGATCTTCTTTCTTGGGCCCACATGCTAGATATTCTTACTGCCCATCATGTTCTATTTACTATGAATCTTATCACAGATCAGCTTTACCATCTAAACAGTCTGTCTTATGAAGTGGTTGTGCAATCCTCTTCTTTTCCCTTGAGTGGGGTACTCCTTCTATCAGTAGTTTTGCTATGTCCTTCAACCACAAATTGACTGTTTTAGGCTCTGGTCACTCATTCTGTCAGTCAGGACTGACTGGACCAACAAATAACTCAATGTTTATTCTCCCATTCAATATCTTAATTAAGTGATTTTGATCATCCAAGCCTTTCTGATTGCTCTTTACTAGCTTATTCAGCCATAGTTTCCCTTGTCTTCATCTCCAACTTATCTCTCTACGTTTGGAGTTAAATATGTTGCAACAATGCCTGAAAGACTGTCTGCAATTATTAATGTAAAAGTGGAACACAAAATATATTAACTGTTCACTGAACTGAAGCACTTCTTCCGAGTTTCTGTTGTACTAAATACAAAGATTAACGTAGCCTCAAATCTAACACCTTTTCACAGTACACTACATCTTGTAGTGAATAATAGTCATGACTTTATTAATGACATTACATTTTATAGTAACCAATGCAACTATTTCCACTGGGTATGGTGAAGTGAATTACAACTGCCCTTGTGTATTACATAGAATGAAAACCTGATTTCTGACATAAGTATGTTTCAAAATTTTTAGTCTACTTGAATTATACATCTTAAGAAATTAAACCCATATTTGAAGTTTTAATGTAATGTGTTTTGATTGTTCTCTTGAGAGTGAGTAGAAAAAGAGGGCAGGTAAGAAAAGTGTCCATAGCGTCACTCTGCATGTATATATCAAGAACTTATGATAGCAATGAATGTTACTTTCTCATACTGTCACAACAATTTATATCTTACTAATGAACAATATTTTCTCAGCTTATGATGAGGATCCTGATGTTGTGTTGGGAAGATCTTGGCAAGCAGAGAGAAGATAGAAACAGATCATCATCTGAGATTCTTCTTCCAAAGAAAGTGCCTTTGATAACATGCAGAAATATCTTGATCTTACATGTTGCTTTTTACTGTTCCATGATTTTATCTCAATGAAACATTGAGTGGTAAACATACTGACCTTCTGCCAGCTGCATTATTTTTGTGTAAGACATTAAAAAATCTGGAATTTGTACAGTGAGAACACATAAAGTAAAAGTAGTGAACACCAGGGATGTGGTTATGTTTGCACTACCAGTCAGCATTTGGAAAAGATACATAAAATGAAAGTTTGTGTCAGTTGGATGGAAATGTTACAAGCTAAAAGAAGGCTGAAGGACTGTTGTTATTTGTACCATTTTAAGTAAAATAGATTATTTAATCATTTATATTTGTGGTGTAGTAAAATGTATATGTAACATAAGAGATGTGGTCATCTGCCTATTAAACAATTTAACATTTCTTACACATAGGTCTGTTTATCAATATTATTTCGAAGGTACATTTACTCAGTATAAGTTTAAGTGTTTTAGAAATGTGTTACTTAAAATTGATTGTCATAATTTTTATGAACAGTCTTCAAGATAGAAATAATAAAGGCACAAAAACTGTTGAGAACAAATCTTTATATTGTGTCAGTATGTACAAACGAAGGGACTTGTTACCAGAACACAGTTATTTCAGTTCAACTTAATGCACTGTAGATTCTGGCGAAGATTCATAGCAATCTGCAACTGTCTTTTCTCTTCCATTTTGAAAGCTAATTTGTTGGCTTTCTTCTCAGCTCTCCTTTCCTGAAATGAGTTTCAACTCATTAACAACCCATGGAACACCAATAAATAAAGCCTCTGATAAAGTATCACACATAATATTACTAATAAATAACTTACATAATTTATCTTTTACTGATCACTATTTCAACTGTATAGAGTCATTTGTAACCTACAAGTTTGCACTAGCACTGTAAGACTATAGGGAAGGCAGCTAGTCATTACCACCAACTCTGTGGGTACTGTTTTTACCAATGAACAGGGGGAGTGACCATCTCATTATAATGCTCCATCATTTGATATAGCAGGTAGTGACCCTCAAATTACAAATCGAGAACTATAACCACCTGGATATGCCAGGCCAATAGGAGAGCATCACCCAACTTTCTAAACACTATCTAGTGTCTGCTTAACAAAATTGAGACGTCATTAGTGTTTAGTGTAAGAGTTATTGAAAGAGTAAGAAAATGAAGGTCCTGCACAACACGTTAGTAGTGAGAAACAATCTACTATCTGAATACTAGATGTGTGCTAATTGATGAAACAGTGAGAAAGTTTCCACCTTATGGGAAGGATGTTGCACAAAATCACCAACATTAAGCATTGTGTGTATGAGGATACACACAACTAGATGGAAAGACCACCCAAATAAACATAGATGATCTAATGGTCAAACCTGTTGCCTTCATTTTTCTGAAGATCTCCAAGACCTACTTTGGCTATGTTGAACATCAAACAAAGAGCCAGATCCTTTCTGGGGCTAGTGGGATACTACAACAAGTTTCTTCCAAATTGTGTTTAAGTGACAAAGTAGGTTTTTGAAAGTTCTAGGCCTCAGATGGATAATGTGTGTGTTGTCCCACTAACTATGAAAGGCCTAACCGAGAAATTAAAGTGGAAACAACCACAGCAGATGACATTCCAGAAGTTAACATGTTTAAAAGTTTGCCAATACTAAAAATGCCAGACTCCAACAAACTGTTCATTGTTGGAATTGGAGCAATATTCCTACGAGAACATGAAGAAGGACTGTTTCAGGTAATGCATGTAAGCACAAAGCTATTGAGTAGGAAAAGAACTATTTTGTGATCCAAGAAGAGTGTCTGGCCATCTGGAAGTTTCAGAACAACCTGTATGGGAAGGAGTTCATCATCCAGACAGATAAATCAACCACTTACATGTATCCAGAGGTGAAAAACTGTCATGAAGTGCACATTGTAGTTCCACAACCACAGTTTCTGTATTGACACTATTGAGGGACTACAAATGTTGGTAAACTTTGTGTATGAACTAACAATCTTTGTATATTATAAATACTTGTTTTGAAGAAGAACTTATTGCTGGATACACAAGACTGTTTAGTGTAAGAGTTATTATTTAGTCATTTAATTTTCATAGCTAGCGTTAAAGAGTCATTATTTTAAAGGCACTAGTTACACAGCTCTTTTGTTAAGTCCGTGTGAGTTGTATGTTGCTTGTGTAGCTCAAATGTTGTAATTTTACTTCACATTACCCAAATTTCTGTATTTTCTTCCTTGCCTTAAGTGAGTATTGTTACACAACAACTTTGAGTAGGTTTTTGAAAGTTCTATGCCTCAGTTGGGTAGTGTGTGTGTATACATAGGTAATCAAGTGAAATTAGATCGTGTTGTTGTTAGTTTAACCATAACAAACAGGAGAATAAACTGTCTTATCAAAAGATGTTTTAAAGTAATTGAACCCACTTGTGTGGACTTTGAGGGAAAGGAGAAAATTATTTAACTCTTTTGTGACAGGTCACAGGTCAAAAGCCATGTCATTAAGTTTGGAATCAAATTGTAGATTATAATTCAAATTTTCATATTATACAAGTTAACTTCTTAATTTAAAAGTAAATATTAAAATATAGATTTTAGTGAGTCACGTGGTGTGATGGCAGCAGCACAGATTAAAACTGGATGTTTATGATGTTAAAATACTAAGTGTGGTTCTGTATAAATTAGGAACACAAATTACTAATATTATCAAGTTAGAATATAAAATAAGAACCTCATGTTTTTATTTTGCTGAGATATAGCTTTTCTACTGAATCTAACACAGTGGCCCCATTTACCTATTTCTATTTTTGGAACTGGTCCCTTACATACATGTACTTCAATATGTGACATGTGAATAACCGAATAATAGCTTAGAATGTCCTCCAAATGGTTTTCTCTCACAATTTTGATCTAAGATTTCAAGGAAGTAGGTCATGTCTTTAGTCTACTCAAAGTTTCTAGATCTAATTACATCTTATTTACTAAACTCAATAAATTATAGTGGTATTTTTGGCACAAGTATAATTTTTTTGGTTATTCAACTGTATATATAAAACCTAAGAATATAATGTCTTACTGGAAACAAACATTTGAAATGTATTAAGGATATTTTAGAAACTGCACAAATGATTTCATATTTTGGGATGAAGAACAGTTTTTTTTTTATCATAACATGAAATCACTCAGACTAGTAATGAAACAGACTCAGTATTTTCACAAATATATCTTTAGTAAAAATATTTCATTAAAAATCAGATTTGTTGTGTACAAAATAGTTGTAACTTTTACTAAATGTTTATCTAATTTTGTGAGCATACGCATGATGTATCAAAAGTTATATTCCAAATACTTGATATGTGTAGACAAACATGTATATATTATACTGAGCCCATCACAAAAGAGTTAAAGTTCTGGATACAATTGAGGTAATGCAAACAAATCTATTACAGATTATACAGTAAGAAATACAGTAAAGAAAAATAATCTGTCGTGTAAATTGAGTTTGAAAGCAACTAAAATAGCCTGTATGGACTTTTGATATAAAAGAGAATTATTTAAAGCTCTGTATACAAGTATGGTAACACAGAGTAATGTAAGTCAACTTATCACTAATCATATTGTGATAACAAAATTAGAAACAAGAATTATTCACAGTTTTACATACAACTGTATCGTCCCACAACATAAAGAATTCCTGTACATGCGTTTGACGTATTTTGAAAACAAGTGAACTGGATGCTGTTTGTTTGTTATTCAAATTAATTACCAAGTCACACTTACACTCTAAAGACTTGATGTCATTAGGAACTTGTAAATATCACAACTGTTACGTTTGTGAAGCACAGAATTACAATTATTCTGTAGAGTGAGATCAATCTAATAAATAGTTTTTCAATAAATAAATAGTTTCATATTTTCAATGTGATGAATTTAACAATAATGTTCAATAAGAAAAAAAAACTTCATATTTCAATGTTACTTGTGTATTTACTAAACCTAACTATATTCATCTTATGTTACTTGTGTATTTACTAAACCTAACCATATTTACCTTGTGTTACAGATCAATATAAAGACATTCATTTCACAGTTTACAATTACTTGTGTATTTAATAAACCTAACTATATTTACCTTGTGTTACAGATCAATAAAAAGACATTCATTTCGTTGTTTACTGTTACTTGCATGTTCACTAAATGTCAATGAAAGATATTCCTACAGATGTCGCATTCATTAAATAAATGGTATATGGCAAGAAATACAAACTCTATAGTACTTTTGAAAAATACATTTTCAAACGAGCTGGAGTTCCTCGCATTTAGACAGAAGTTAAGTAAATTCATGAGTAATGAAAAGTGAACTTAGGACATGAAAAGTTGCTTCCCTAATATGTAACTGCAGAAAATGGAAAAAAACGCCATAAAAAATGTAAAACACAAGGTGTGAAACCACAAGTTTGTAAGTATCTCTACATGGATCCAACAAACCTTAATGTCAAATCTAGTGAATATTCATCTAAACAAGTTGAGGTAGTGGTATTAAAAAACATAAAAATCAGAAAATGTAATATTAGTAAGTTTGTATGTACCCTCCCATGGAACTAATGAACCCTCATATCGATTTGGGTAAAGATCCACCCAAATCCTACGAACTACTTACATGGATGAAAATGTAATATTAGTAAGTTTGTATGTACCCTCCCATGGAACTAATGAACCCTCATATCGATTTGGGTAAAGATCCACCCAAATCCTACTGAACTACTTACATGGATGAAAATGTAATATTAGTAAGTTTGTATGTACCCTCCCATGGAACTAATGAACCCTCATATCGATTTGGGTAAAGATCCACCCAAATCCTACGAACTACTTACATGGATGAAAATGTAATATTAGTAAGTTTGTATGTACCCTCCCATGGAACTAATGAACCCTCATATCGATTTGGGTAAAGATCCACCCAAATCCATGGATGAAAATGTAATATTAGTAAGTTTGTATGTACCCTCCCATGGAACTACTTACATGGGTAAAGAATGAACAGATGAACAGTTTTTATATATGGACATGCACACCCATTTAGAAGTATAATTTTTTTTACAATTTTAAACAAAATATGCAGGAATGCACTTGACATCTGAAAAGTAAGTTAGTTCCCACATTTTCTGTGCAATTCTTATATCAAACAAAAGCTCACCCAGAAAACTTGTAATTCTATTTCTTTGTATTGCTGAAGAAGACAGTAGTTTTATGACTACTAATAACTAATACATTTTCTTGCTAAAGTGGATTTAACCTTTAAAACACAGTACAAAAAAACCATGCCTACTTTCTTGCACTGCTTTACAGTACATTTCCGGGCCTTGCGTTCTTCAGGTGTTTCATCTTTAGGTCTAATTGTGCTTGTTATAGTGTTCCTACTTCCTGCAGATGTTGATCTCAATTTGTGTGTGCTCTTGGAAACAATGTCATGGTTCTCTTCGTTTAACTGTCTCAGATGTCTCTTTGTAAGCTTATTGTTGTCAAACGCATCTACTGGAACACCCAACCTCTCAGAAACCACAACTGGTTTGGGCTATAAAAGTAATTAGTAGTGCATAATCATGAAATCTTTTATTTATTGATTTAAGAGTATGTATAATTATAATTAAAAGTACAAATTTAACATGAAAAATATAATTAATTACTTATGTTAGTTTCATTAACAATATTGGTAAAATACTTCATGTTGACATTTTGTTATAAAACTTAAAATTTAGTATGATATCTTTCACCTGCAAAATTTTAAAAGTTAGCAACCTATGTCCAGCAACAACCAAGTTCAAAGGTCATAAACCTTATTTATAAAATTTTTAAATTTTCAGAACTAACTCTGCCATTTATTTTCAACATTTAACCATCAAAGATATGACTCTAAGTTAACTCCATATAACTAAATGTTTTGTATAAAGAGAGAGACATGATTTTAAATTAGCTCTAATTAAGTAAACATTTTGTTTAATTAACTAGATATTTCATCTAGATAAACAATTCCTTTATATCAAACTATCCAACAATACCATAAAAGCTTGATGACACTTTAATTGTTAATATTTAGATGTACTGCTATTTCATTGGACAGAATTTACTGTACTGTAAATGCTGTCTTACATACAAGTTAAAGGAAGCAGCTCACTCTAGACTAGCAAAAAATTCCAAGTCTCCATTTTTCTAACTACTAAATAAACCACAATTAAACATTAAAGTTGAAGCAAGTAAGAAAAGTAGTCATAAGGAGAATCTTGAAATAACACTGTATAATAAGTTGGTGAATGAAACTGAATAGCCTGCAACCTTACCTTACTTTTCCGTTCTGTAATAAGTTTTGGGTGGTTGTACAAATTAGAATAAGTACCTGTCAAGTTAAAGGAAGTGAATCAGTCAAATGAAATCCAATTATTAGAAAATTATTACTGGCACGTTGTACCAAAAATGTGTTGTTTGTGGTTGATAGTAGTTTAAATAAATATAATAAATGACAGACTTTAATTAAATCACATATTTTAAGTTTGTATTATAAACCCTTTCACAAAAGTTCATGGTTAAGAAGATACATCACTGAGTTTGTTAACTTGCATTCAAAATTTCATTGAACTATTTTATGTTAATATGTTTGGAATAAAATTGTAGATTATAATTCAAACTTTACTATCATATACGAGATAATTTCTTAATTTAAAAGTAAATACTAAGAGAACATATTTAAATACAGACTTTAGTGCATCAAGTAGTACACTGAATGCAGCAGTGTTTAAAATTAGACGTTTCTGATGTCAAAATACTAAGTCTATACTCTTTGAACTCTATTTCTTGAAATGGTCATATACACTTACGTGACATGTGAATAATCAATAAACAGCTTACAATGTCCACAGAGTTTTCTTCTGGACCATTTTAATATTTGAAAACACCACAATGTTCTTTGATCCAAGATTTCAAAGAGGTAATTGTTGTTTTTAATCTACTCAAAGTTTCTTATTTTTTAAAATCTAAATACATCATAGTTACTAAGCTTAATAAATTATAGTGGAATTCTCATGGTATCAGGTTTTTGGGTTATTAAAGTGTATATATAGCACCTACACATTTGTTTTGATATCCTTCACACATGCAATTTTAAAAGGCTTAGTAATCTATGTCCAGCAGCAACCGAGTATGAAGGTTGTAGCTAGAATAGATAATTGTTTGCTTTACTTTTTGATTTATTATGCTATATTATAAGAAAAAAAATAAGTTTAATAATTTATTTCTAAATAGTAATAACCTATATACATATAAATAATGTTTAATAACTGAAATGTGACTGTATATTACAAATATTAGTCCACTAAAACACAGCCAAGACAAGGAAGACTAAAGGTCAGTTTTACATTACTGGGTACTGGCATGAGTGCACATGCACCATGTCAATGCAAGCTATGTAATGTTAGGTAGGCATGAGTGGAAGGTCAGTATAATAAAAAATGATAAATATATAACATTATGAGACTAAAGCTACATAAACATTTGTAATTTTGTGTTATAATAGTAGTCATTCTAGCATGAAAAAGTCATGTATTTTTGTGTTATAATACGTAGTCATTCTAACATGATAAAAGTCATGTATTTTTGTGTTATAATACATAGTCATTCTAACATGATAAAAGTCATGTAATTTTGTGTTATAACACGTAGTCATTCTAGCATGATAAAAGTCATGTATTTTTGTGTTATAATACATAGTCATTCTAGCATGATAAAAGTCATGTAATTTTGTGTTATAATACGTAGTCATTCTAGCATGATAAAAGTCATGTAATTTTGTGTTATAATACGTAGTCATTCTAGCATGATAAAAGTCATGTATTTTTGTGTTATAATACGTAGTCATTCTAGCATGATAAAAGTCATGTAATTTTGTGTTATAATACGTAGTCATTCTAGCATGATAAAAGTCATGTAATTTTGTGTTATAATACGTAGTCATTCTAGCATGATAAAAGTCATGTATTTTGTGTTATAATCACGTAGTCATTCTAGCATGATAAAAGTCATGTATTTTTGTGTTATAATACGTAGACATTCTAGCATGATAAAAGTCATGTAATTTTGTGTTATAATACGTAGTCATTCTAGCATGATAAAAGTCATGTATTTTTGTGTTATAATACGTAGTCATTCTAGCATGATAAAAGTCATGTATTTTTGTGTTATAATACGTAGACATTCTAGCATGATAAAAGTCAATTTATATTTATTTCATAATTTTTTATGATGGTTATGTGGTAGACCCCACATAGTTAGAGTAGAGAAAATAAGAAAATATTATGTCTTACTGAAAACAAAAGTTTGAAATATATATTTAGGAGGTTTTAGAGGTTACCCTAGATTTGAGATTTTGGGACAAAAAGTAGTTTTTTAATGATAACATGAAATCACTCTGTCTGTACTCAGACTAGTAACAAAACAGACTATTTTCACAAACAAATCTTTAGTAAAATTATTTCATTAAAAAATATGATTTTGTATTCAAAATACTTGTAATGTTTACTAAACGTCTACTGAATTTTGTGAAGGTACACATACTGTATCAAAATTATAGAGTAAATACTTAACATGTGCTGTAGATAAACATATAGATATTATACCAAGCCCATTGTGAAAGGGTTGTTTCACCTTTAAAAACTAGGCTACAACATGTTTCTCAATACCAAAAATTATGTTTCTTTACAAAAACACCATCAAATCTGTAATGTTTAATCATATTAAGTCTTCAATTAGGTTTGAACAGTTACATCACATATAAATGTTTAGAAAGTCCACATGTACTGCATCAAACATACTTAACACATAAATGTTTAGAAAGTCCACATGTACTGCATCAAACATACTTAACACATAAATGTTTAGAAAGTCCACATGTACTGCATCAAACATACTTAACACATAAATGTTTAGAAAGTCCACATGTACTGCATCAAACATACTTAACACATAAATGTTTAGAAAGTCCACATGTACTGCATCAAACATACTTAATAACACATAAATGTTTAGAAAGTCCACATGTACTGCATCAAACATACTTAACACATAAATGTTTAGAAAGTCCACATGTACTGCATCAAACATACTTAATAACACATAAATGTTTAGAAAGTCCACATGTACTGCATCAAGCATACTTAACACATAAATGTTTAGAAAGTCCACATGTACTGCATCAAGCATACTTAACACATAAATGTTTAGAAAGTCCACATGTACTGCATCAAACATACTTAACACATAAATGTTTAGAAAGTCCACATGTACTGCATCAAACATACTTAACACATAAATGTTTAGAAAGTCCACATGTACTGCATCAAACATACTTAACACATAAATGTTTAGAAAGTCCACATGTACTGCATCAAACATACTTAATAACACATAAATGTTTAGAAAGTCCACATGTACTGCATCAAACATACTTAATAACACATAAATGTTTAGAAAGTCCACATGTACTGCATCAAACATACTTAATAACACACAAATGTTTAGAAAGTCCACATGTACTGCATCAAACATACTTAATAACACATAAATGTTTAGAAAGTCCACATGTACTGCATCAAGCATACTCAATAACACAAATGTTTAGAAAGTCCACATGCACTGCATCAAACATACTTAATATTGATTTACAATCCCACTGCTCCTCCTTTGATGTTTCATTTATAGAAATGTTTACAAGTTCCTTTTTCTCAGGTTCCTCACTTTCACTTTGATCCACGGTCACCACTTCCAATCCTTCAAACTTGTTTTTGATAAATTCCTTCAATGTGCTACAAAGAATGGTTCAATTTACTTATGAGTTTTATAAACAGCATAAACAGTATTATGCAGAGAAAAATCTAAGATATAATACAAGACTCAATATTCCAGATTTTATACAGCTTACTGAAAATCAACATACTGAAAGACTTAAGTATAAAACAGTTGTAAACACAAGTGTGAGATTAAACAACTTGAGGAACCATCCGTTATGTACCACAAGTCTTCGTTATTTCTATACAAAATTACAATGACATGAACAAGAGATTAGTAGAAAAATCTTATGTTATTTAAATGAATTTGATACATGAATAAAATATATGCATGTATTTTTAAAACAATCTTAAAATGGCTCTTACCCCTTATAATGTAATATCTCACAAAACACAACCATGGAATATTTTGGGTTACCAATACTAAGTTATGAATCAAAACTAAAAATTAACTGAACAATGACTATAGCTTATTATTGATCTGTACTTTTCTTACATTTTCTCTGACACAAAACAGAATAGGTTGCATCATCATCTGGTATTAACACTACTGCCTTTCTTTATTCAATAAAATAACTTTTAAAATTATTCCACAGCTATTTTAGTCTATTTTTTAAAAAATATCTCCTTAAGTAAAATTACTTTATCTTAAACCTAATATTGTCTCTTCTCTATTAAAAGTAAATTATCTTCTCAATCTATCACTGTTATCTTGCCTAGGACCTGGAAATATTCTTGTTAACCTGTTTAAGGCTCATAATATACGTAGATTAATATGTAGAATTGTACTTTTCTCAATGTTAAAATACTTTTCTTTTGCATGCATTCAGCCCTCTTACCAGAGCTGTCATCAGACAATAACATGTTTTAAAATAGATATCTAATCAACAATCACATCAATAGCTGCCACATGGATTAAAGTTATAAAACCTATAAAGTTATGGTTGAATATAGAAGATACTTAGATTGCTTGGATATTGGATATAATAAACATAAAGAAAATACAATTATAGGTATTATATAGTGAAATAAAAGTAAAGGAATGTTATATACTTAAAAACTAAACTATGAACAGTAATAAATGAACTGAACAGCACTAGTTTCTTCATTGTCCTACGCTGCACGATAACCTTACAAAAATAAAATAAAATCCATAGCTTCCAGTTCTCCCACAAATTATAACAGTTAGTATGAGAATAATAAACAATACATTAAGGAAATTATGGTTCAAAGAACACCAGAATATTATGAATTGTTCTATAAACACACCAGCTGTACCTTTATACATTGAGGAAAAGACCACATACTAAATCTACAAAATACATAGAAAACACCAAACAAAAAAAATTCAAAGAAACTGTTTCCATCCAAGCACAAGACAGTGGGTATTAATCAAAACAGTCAAAAACTACTAACACTTAATGGGCACCAATTATCACATATAAAACTTACTATTTCTCATGGTCTTCATGTAAAATAAAACCTTTAGTTTAAAATGTTACTTGAAGTATGAAAAAAAATTCATTCATTTTTATTTTACTATATAATACTTATAAATGTATTTTCATTATGTTTATTATATCAAAGCAATCTAAGTATATTCTATATTCACCTTAAGAATATAAGTTTAATCACTTTAGCACCAGGTGGCTATTATTGTTATGATTATTACCTAAATATCTATTATGTGTTTCACAGTTAAATGAATTTTTATCCCTCACCACACTGTTTTCCAATAGACTCCAGTAACAAACCAAAAAGTTCTAAAATAGATTTTTTAACATAAAGTCCATATATAATTAATTCTACATACAACTGTTTCTAACCTGTAATTCCTGCTAACTTTTATACAACATAACACAATTACCAAAGTGTAGCTACTACTGTCTTTATACAACATAACACAATTACCAAAGTGTAGCTACTACTGTCTTTATACAACATAACACAATTACCAAAGTGTAGCTACTACTGTCTTTATACAACATAACACAATTACCAAAGTGTAGCTACTACTGTTGTTATACAATATAACACAATTATCAAAGTGTAGCTCTTACTGTCTTTATACAACATAACACAATTACCAAAGTGCAACTCCTACTGTCCTTATACAACATAACACAATTACCAAAGTGTAGCTCCTACTGTTGTTATACAATATAACACAATTATCAAGTGCAACTCTTACTGTCTTTATACAATATAACACAATTACCAAAGTGCAACTCCTACTGTCCTTATACAACATAACACAATTACCAAAGTGTAGCTCCTACTGTTGTTATACAATATAACACAATTATCAAGTGCAACTCTTACTGTCTTTATACAATATAACACAATAACCAAAGTGTAGCTCCTACTGTCTTTATACAATATAACACAATTACCAAAGTGTAGCTCCTACTGTCTTTATACAATATAACACAATTACCACAGTGCAACTCTTAGTCTTTACACAATTACTAAAGTGCAACTCCTACTGTTCTTATACAATATAACACAATAACCAAAGTGTAGCTACTACTGTCCCTATACAACATAACACAATAACCAAAGTGTAGCTACTACTGTCCCTATACAACATAACACAGTAACCAAAGTGTAGCTCCTACTGTTTTTATATAATATAACACAATAACCAAAGTGTAGCTCCTACTGTCTTTATAAAACATAACACAATTACCAAAGTGTAATGCCTACTTGCCTTTACATAATATAACAATTTTGACAACTTAACTCCTTGTTTTCATACAATGTAACAATGTTCTCAACATCTAACACCTACTAGTTGTTATACAATAACTGTTCTAACATGAAAATCCTACTTTACACAGTCTATCTCCCTATTGTTGTCTCTTAACCACTATTAACTGCTTGTACAGCAGATAAGTCAGTGTGGGTTTATTCAAAGTTAAAAACAAACAATATTTATCTTTGTTATAGACTACCTGCAACTGTTATCTAACCAACCACTATTTACTGTTCATGTACTATCTACTAATATTGTTATCTAACCAACCACTATTTACTGTTCATGTACTATCTACCAATATTGTTATTTAACCAACCACTATTTACTGTTCATGTACTATCTACTAATATTGTTATCTAACCAACCGCTATTTACTGTTCATGTACTATCTACTAATATTGTTATCTAACCAACCGCTATATACTGTTCATGTACAATCTACTAATATTGTTATCTAACCAACCGCTATATACTGTTCATGTACAATCTACTAATATTGTTATTTAACCAACCACTATTTACTGTTCATGTACTATCTACTAATATTGTTATTTAACCAACCACTATTTACTGTTCATGTACTATATACTAATATTGTTATCTAACCAACCAATATTTACTGTTCATGTACTATCTACTAATATTGTTATCTAACCAACCACTATTTACTGTTCATGTACTATCTACTAATATTGTTATCTAACCAACCACTATTTACTGTTCATGCACTATCTACTAATATTGTCATCTAACCAACCACTATTTACTGTTCATGCATTATCTACTAATATTGTTATCTAACCAACCACTATTTACTGTTCATGTACTATCTACTAATATTGTTATCTAACCAACCACTATTTATTGTTCATGTACAATCTACTAATATTGTTATTTAACCAACCACTATTTACTGTTCATGTACTATCTACTAATACTGTTATCTAACCAACCACTATTTCCTGTTCATGCACTATCTACTAATATTGTTATCTAACCAACCACTATTTACTGTTCATGCACTATCTACTAATATTGTTATCTAACCAACCATTATTTACTGTTCATGTACTATCTACTAATATTGTTATCTAACCAACCACTATTTACTGTTCATGTACTATCTACTAATATTGTTATCTAACCAACCAATATTATTGTTCATGTACTATCTACTAATATTGTTATCTAACCAACCACTATTTATTGTTCATGTACTATCTACTAATATTGTTATCTAACCAACCACTATTTACTGTTCATGTACTATCTACTAATATTGTTATCTAACCAATTACTATTTATTGTTCATGTACTATCTACTAATATTGTTATCTAACCAACCACTATTTACTGTTCATGCACTATCTACTAATATTGTTATCTAACCAACCACTATTTACTGTTCATGCACTATCTACTAATATTGTTATCTAACCAACCACTATTTACTGTTCATGTACTATCTACTAATATTGTTATCTAACCAACCACTATTTACTGTTCATGTACTATCTACTAATATTGTTATCTAACCAACCACTATTTACTGTTCATGTACTATATACTAATATTGTTATTTAACCAACCACTATTTACTGTTCATGTACTATCTACTAATATTATCTAACGAACCACTATTTACTGTTCATGTACTATCTACTAATATTGTTATTTAACCAACCACTATTTACTGTTCATGTACAATCTAATAATATTGTTTTCTAACCAACCACTATTTACTGTTCATGTACTATCTACTAATATTGTTATCTAACCAACCACTATTTACTGTTCATGTACTATCTACTAATATTGTTATCTAACCAACCACTATTTATTGTTCATGTACAATCTACTAATATTGTTATTTAACCAACCAATATTATTGTTCATGTACTATCTACTAATATTGTTATCTAACCAACCACTATTTATTGTTCATGTACTATCTACTAATATTGTTATTTAACCAACCACTATTTACTGTTCATGTACTATCTACTAATATTGTTATTTAACCAACCACTATTTATTGTTCATATACTATCTACTAATATTGTTATCTAACCAACCACTATTTACTGTTCATGTACAATCTAATAATATTGTTATCTAACCAACCACTATTTACTGTTCATGTACTATCTACTACTATTATCTAACCAACCACTATTTACTGTTCATGTACTATATACTAATATTGTTATCTAACCAACCAATATTATTGTTCATGTACTATCTACTAATATTGTTATCTAACCAACCACTATTTACTGTTCATGTACTATCTACTAATATTGTTATCTAACCAACCACTATTTGCTGTTCATGTACTATCTACTAATATTGTTGTCTAACCAACCACTATTTGTTGTTTCATGTACTATCTACTAATGTTGTTATTTAACCAACCACTATTTACTGTTCATGTACTATCTACTAATATTGTTATTTAACCAACCACTATTTACTGTTCATGTACTATCTACTAATATTGTTATCTAACCAACCACTATTTACTGTTCATGTACTATCTGCTTATGTTGTTATCTAACCAACCACTATTTGTTGTTCGTGTGCTATCTGCTAATATTGTTATCTAACCAACCACTATTTGTTGTTCATGTACTATCTACTAATATTGTTATCTAACCAGCCACTATTTATTGTTCATGTACTATCTGCTAATATTGTTATTTAACCAACCACTATTTGCTGTTTCATGTGCTATCTGCTAATATTATTTAACCAACCACTATTTATTGTTCATATACTATCTACTAATATTGTTATCTAACCAACCACTATTTACTGTTCATGTACAATCTAATAATATTGTTATCTAACCAACCACTATTTACTGTTCATGTACTATCTGCTACTGTTATCTAACCAACCACTATTTGCTGTTCGTGTGCTATATGCTAATGTTGTTATCTAACCAACCAGTATTATTGTTCATGTACTATCTACTAATATTGTTATCTAACCAGCCACTATTTGCTGTTCATGTACTATATCTGCTAATGTTGTTATCTAACCAACCACTATTTACTGTTCATGTACTTATCTGCTAATATTGTTATCTAACCAACCACTATTTGTTGTTCATGTACTATCTACTAATATTGTTATCTAACCAACCACTATTTATTGTTCATGTACTATCTACTAATATTGTTATTTAACCAACCACTATTTACTGTTCATGTACTATCTACTAATATTGTTATTTAACCAACCACTATTTACTGTTCATGTACTATCTACTAATATTGTTATCTAACCAACCACTATTTACTGTTCATGTACTATCTACTAATATTGTTATCTAACCAACCACTATTTATTGTTCATGTACTATCTACTAATATTGTTATCTAACCAACCACTATTTATTGTTCATGTACTATCTACTAATATTGTTATCTAACCAACCACTATTTATTGTTCATGTACTATCTACTAATATTGTTATTTAACCAACCACTATTTACTGTTCATGTACTATCTACTAATATTATCTAACCAACCACTATTTATTGTTCATGTACAATATACTGATATTGTTATCTAACCAACCTACCACTGTTGTTTGTGTGCCTGGTAATCTTCCACAAGTTGGTTAACAATTCTACTTTCAGTATTCAAGTAACCAGCAATATCATCACCATCCAGAGCTCCTATTCCATCATCATCATACTGTTCAAATAACTTATGGAGAAAAAAAGTGAAAATTAAAGTAAGACTTTATGATGTGAAGGTCAACCTAAGATTTAACTTCTTACCTTAATGAGTGAGGAAATGTTAGATCATATTTTTAATGTGAATAAAAATCCTTGAAATCTTAGGTCATTTAAACATATCATTGAAAATTCATTTAATGATTTAAATCATTAACAGATATATAATTAAGAAAAACATTATATTCATGGTATGTGTCTGTTGTATTTCTGGGAGATTTACGTTGTAGTTTATAAATAGGTTTATATACGACATATGATTTGAAATTTGTAAAGGTTTTAAATAGGTTTACACATGATTTACATGTTGAAGTTTGTTCACTCAGTTTCTGAATATGTTTATATGTGATATACTTGCTGAAACTTGTGAGAGTTTTAAATAGGTTTACACATGATTTACATGTTGAAGTTTGTTCACTCAGTTTCTGAATATGTTTATATGTGATTTACTTGCTGAAACTTGTGAGTTTTAAATAGGTTTACACATGATTTACATGTTGAAGTTTGTTCACTCAGTTTCTGAATATGTTTATATGTGATATACTTGCTGAAACTTGTGAGTTTTAAATAGGTTTACACATGATTTACATGTTGAAGTTTGTTTACTCAGTTTCTGAATATGTTTATATGTGATATACTTGCTGAAACTTGTGAGTTTTAAATAGGTTTACACATGATTTACATATTGAAGTTTGTTCACTCAGTTTCTGAATATGTTTATATGTGATTTACTTGCTGAAACTTGTGAGTTTTAAATAGGTTTACACATGATTTACATGTTGAAGTTTGTTCACTCAGTTTCTGAATATGTTCACATGTGATTTACTTGCTGAAACTTGTGAGAGTTTTAAATAGGTTTGCACATGATTTACATGTTGCAGTTTGTTCACTCAGTTTCTGAATATGTTCACATGTGATTTACTTGCTGAAACTTGTGAGAGTTTTAAATAGGTTTACACATGATTTACATGTTGCAGTTTGTTCACTCAGTTTCTGAGTATGTTCACATGTGATTTACTTGCTGAAATTTGCTTAACCTTTGAATAAGTTCATTCTTATCTTAAAAATTCAAGTTGAGTTTGTGGTACTTAAACAAAAAATACAGTATCCAAGTACCTGACTTCTATAGATATTAGAGGCATAAGAACCTACTGTGTGAAAAAGCAGATGTAGTGATGGAAACTATAAAACTGATGTAAAACTAAACTACCTGTTGAAGAAGACAACAAAATGGCTGACTGAATAAGTGGAAAGTATTACTGAGTTGGAAAGTAAGTAAACTTTATTTAACAATGAAGGGAAGATTACATCAACTTTTTATGTATTCATAGGGTTGAGGTTTATTTGTAAGGTATCTGAATGCAGATATGATTCAATGTTGAAGCATGTTTTCTGGACCATTGAAAAAAATCTATAGCTATCTTAAAGAGACAAGATTTATTTTTTGGAACTTTAGGCAAGTTTGTACATGTCTTAAGTGTTCAAGTTTGTTTTCTCAACCTCTGAATAGGTTTATGTATAATTCACCAAGTTTGTGTCATTGATCTTCTAAATAAGTCATCACACAAATGATGGTTAATTCATTAATAATTCAGTAGAACCCTTATAACATGATTATCTTGTTCTTAAGATTACATAGCCACAAACATAACACAGTTTCAGAGTATCCCATAAAGAAAACACAGCTTGTGCGTGTACCTTCTCAAACCGCTCATCTAAAGTCTGCAAAGCCTCACTCCGTGGCAGTACTGACGATGTCATGGAGTAGTTAGTAAATCGTGACTTTGTCTCTTCTTCTTCAAATGACCACTGTCCATCAGATACACTGTTCAAATCTTCTGTTTCATCAGATGGTAAATAACCTTCACTGTCATCTTTAGAATCTCTAAAAAATTTTATCATTTACCAATATCACTTGTGATTAACATCTAACTAATTTTCAATTGTTACTCTGATATCATCCACAGCTTCTTTCAAAAAAACCTGTGTTCTATCTTCTTTAATGTATTGGGGTAATATGTAAATTCTTTCTACAGTACCACAGATTTTAGCTTACACTTTTAAAAACACTTTGAAGAAACATAATACATGGATCACCTGTTCCTTTTCACTCTTCAGTGATGATAAAACTTAACCCTAATTTTCTTATACTATTGGTACAACTGCTTAAATCACTTTTTATTTAATTAAATAATGCACCAAAGAACACAGAATTTACAAAAAACAGATAACATCCTATAATTATAAAAACAAAATTCTGGCTTTCCAAGTATACAAGACATCCATTAAAAATTCAATTATGCTCATCAATATGATTCTTGTGAGAAAATAATTTGAACTAAAACAAAACACACAACACTTTACAGAAAACAGCATAATACATCATCTGATAGAATGAAACTCTGGTTTACTGTTGGCTATTAACAATATAGCATTAAATGTCAGAGAGCTATTGAGAACTTGTAAAAGGGAGGATGTGACAAGATGAGACTTTCTGGTTAATAGCTCCATAAAACAAATAAGATAGAAGGCTATAAGATGTAATATCTATATTAAAGTGAGTAATGTACATTAAATTCAGTGCTCCTGAGAGGGTGGAAAATAAATTGGAGAAGGAGGACCTAGAGAGCAAATATTACAATCCTCATAACTAGAGGGTATAAAGTTTTTTTTAACATCGCCTTATAAATTACTTACTTAAAATCTTGTATAATATAAACATTTAGATAACTAATTACATTTTTATGCCAAGTTTATTTGCATATCATGATAATAAAGTAGTTTAGTTAATTTTAAATGTACTACATTAAAACTTTATGACAAACATTTCAGCTGTAAAGGAGGAAACAAAATAAGTTTGTAATATAGAAAAGACAAATGATTAGCTGAAATGTACCTGTAATCACTAGATATAATTATTACTTGTTCCTTAAATCACTAGGTAACTGTCCATCACTTGTACCTGTAATCACTAGGTAACTGTCCATTACTTGTACCTGCAATCACCAGGTATAATTATTACTTGTACCTGTAATCACTAGGTAACTGTCCATTACTTGTACCTGTAATCACTAGATATAATTATTACTTGTTCCTTAAATCACCAGGTAACTGTCCATCACTTGTACCTGTAATCACTAGGTAACTGTCCATTACTTGTACCTGTAATCACTAGGTAACTGTCCATTACTTGTACCTGTAATCACAAGGTAACTGATTATTACTTGTTCCTTTAATCACTAGGTAATTGATTATTACTTGTACCTGTAATCACTAGGTAACTGTCCATTACTTGTACCTGCAATGACCAGGTATAATTATTACTTGTACCTGTAATCACTAGATATAATTATTACTTGTACCTGTAATCACTAGGTAACTGTCCATTACTTGTACCTGTAATCACTAGATATAATTATTACTTGTACCAGTAATCACAAGGTAACTGATTATTACTTGTACCAGTAATCACAAGGTAACTGATTATTACTTGTACCAGTAATCACAAGGTAACTGATTATTACTTGTACCAGTATTCACAAGGTAACTGATTATTACTTGTACCAGTAATCACAAGGTAACTCATTATTACCTGTACCAGTAATCACAAGGTAACTGATTATTACTTGTACCAGTATTCACAAGGTAACTGATTATTACTTGTACCAGTAATCACAAGGTAACTCATTATTACTTGTACCAGTATTCACAAGGTAACTCATTATTACCTGTACCAGTAATCACAAGGTAACTGATTATTACTTGTACCAGTATTCACAAGGTAACTGATTATTACTTGTACCTGTAATCACTGTCTGCTGGTTCATTGGCTAGGGTAATAAAGTCATCTTCAAGTTGGTTTTCTGGATCCTCAAAGTTAAAATCATCATCAAGTGCTGCTACAATATCAGGATCCCAGTCTGGATGAGGACCTGCTTGAACAAAGTAAAAGAATTACTTAAACTCATAATAAAGGTACAATACAATCAGAATTACTTACTCTAATAAGAAAGGTAGAATACAATCATCTAAAAATAAAATTAAAAGTTACTAACTGTACAGAAAAAGAGAAAAAAAGGTCATTTAAAAATCTGGTTAGCCAAACACAAACCACACCACTAATAGTCCCTTAGTAGGAATACTGTACAAACCTAACAGAACCAAGACTATGGTAAAACCTAATTACCCTGCATCAACTCATATTAACTACAGAGCCAAGACTACGGTAAAATCTAACTAGCCTGCATCAACTCATATTAACCTTCACTGTACAGAGCCAAGATTATGGTAAAATCTAATTAGCCTGCATCAACTCATATTAACCTTCACTGTACAGAGCCAAAACTATGGTAAAATCTAACTAGCCTGCATCAACTCACATTAACCTTAACTGTACAGAGCCAAGACTATGAGATAATCTAACTAGCCTGCATCAACTCACATTAACCTTCACTGTACAGAGCCAAAACTGTGGTAAAATCTAACTAGCCTGCATCAACTTACATTAACCTTCACTGTACAGAGCCAAAACTATGGTAAAATCTAACTAGCCTGCATCAACTCACATTAACCTTCACTGTACAGAGCCAAGACTATGGTAAAATCTAACTAGCCTGCATCAACTCACATTAACCTTCACTGTACAGAGCCAAGACTATGGTAAAATCTAACTAGCCTGCATCAACTTACATTAACCTTCACTGTACAGAGCCAAGACTGTGGTAAAATCTAACTAGCCTGCATCAACTCACATTAACCTTCACTGTACAAAGCCAAGACTATGGTAAAATCTAACTAGCCTGCATCAACTCACATTAACCTTCACTGTACAGAGCCAAAACTGTGGTAAAATCTAACTAGCCTACATCAACTCACATTGATCTTCACTGTACAGAGCCAAAACTGTGGTAAAATCTAACTAGCCTGCATCAACTTACATTAACCTTCACTGTAGAAAGCCAAAACTATGGTAAAATCTAACTAGCCTGCATCAACTCACATTAACCTTCACTGTACAGAGCCAAAACTGTGGTAAAATCTAACTAGCCTGCATCAACTCACATTAACCTTCACTGTACAGAGCCAAAACTGTGGTAAAATCTAACTAGCCTGCCTCAACTCACATTAACCTTTACTGTACAGAGCCAAGACTATGGTAAAATCTAACTAGCCTGCATCAACTCACATTAACCTTCACTGTACAGAGCCAAGACTACGGTAAAATCTAACCAGCCTGCATCAACTCACATTAACCTTCACTGCACAGAGCCATATCCATGGTAAAATCTACTTATATTGGACAAAGTGCAATAAATTCACTATAAAGTATGAACATGACCAAGATTACAGTCGTATCTTCTTACCATACATACTGTATAGAATTAGCATGACTACTTTCTAATCTTTTAATTTAGATGAACCACAGTAATCTTACTCTACAGGTTTAACATGACCAAGACTACTGTATCATCTACATAACCTACATGTAACATAATAAACTACTGTGTAAAATTACAAACCTAAGACTACTGTAACATCTACATAACGTGCATGGTACATAATGAACTCACTGTATAGTATTTACAAAACTAAAACTACTGTATCATCTATATAACCTACAATAAACATAATAAACTACTGTATAGAATCATTGAAACTAAGACTACATGAAACATAATAAACTCCTTTATAGAATTCTTAAAACCAAGATTATTGTATCATCTACATAACTGACATGAAACATAATAAACTAATTTATAGAATTCTTAAAACCAAGATTACTGTATCATCTACATAACCGACATGAAACATAATAAACTCACTGTACAGAATTATTGAAACTAAGACAACTGTATCATCTACATAACCTACATGAAACATAATAAACTAGTATAGTATTATCCAAACTAAGAGTACTATAAAATCTATATAACCTACATAACTTATATGAAACTTTTCTGTAATATTACACAATTGCTATCTTTTCCATGATCACCACAAGGAACTGAACCCTGAATTTATTTTAACTTGTTTAATTATAATGTGTCATAAATGCTTTTGAAAGAAATAAATATACCCAGAAAACAACTTTGTTTATTCAACAAACACCTGTACCTCTATGTGGGGCAGCTTTGTTCAGGATTCCTTCAGTTTCTTCCACAGCAGATGCAAACACAGAGGATGGCAAATAGAGACTTGGTTCCTATGAAAAAACACACTGTACACTCAATCACAGAACTCCAGTACTCAATAGATATACATTACATATTCAGTATGGCTTCATTCAGTTTAAAGTGTTGAAAATCTGGCTTTTGACATCAGCAAAGAACTTAAGTCATTTACACACTGCCTAATGTAAACCTAACATCCTAGATTACACGTGATAAACTGAAAACTTCTATTAATTCACACACTCTGACTGATGTAAACCTAACATCCTAGATTACACGTGATAAACTGAAAACTTCTATTAATTCACACACTCTGACTGATGTAAACCTAACATCCTAGATTACACATGATAAACTGAAAGCTTCTATTAATTCACACACTCTGACTGATGTAAACCTAACATCCTAGATTACACATGATAAACTGAAAACTTCTATTAATTAACACTCTGAATGATGTGAACCTAACACCCTAGATTACACATGATAAACTGAAAGCTTCTATTAATTCAAACACTCTGACTGATGTAAACCTAACATCCTAGATTACACATGATAAACTGAAAGCTTCTATTAATTAACACTCTGAATGATGTGAACCTAACACCCTAGATTACACATGATAAACTGAAAACTTCTATTAATTAACACTCTGACTGATGTGAACCTAACATCCTATATTACACATGATAAACTGAAAACTTCTATTAATTCACACTCTGAATGATGTGAACCTAACATCCTAGATTACACGTGATAAACTGAAAACTTCTATTAATTAACACTCTGAATGATGTGAACCTAACATCCTAGATTACACATGATAAACTGAAAACTTCTATTAATTCACACACTCTGACTGATGTAAACCTAACATCCTAGATTACATGTTACAAACTAAAAACTTCTATTAATTAACACTCTGACTGATGTGAACCTAACACCCTAGCTCACCACTTACAAACTGAAAACTTCTATTAATTCACACTCTGAATGATGTGAACCTAACACCCTAGGTCACCACTTACAAACTGAAAACTTCTATTAATTCACACTCTGAATGATGTGAACCTAACACCCTAGGTCACCACTTACAAACTGAAAACTTCTATTAATTCACACTCTGAATGATGTGAACCTAACACCCTAGATTACACGTTACAAACTGAAAACTTCTATTAATTAACACTCTGAATGATGTGAACCTAACACCCTAGCTCACCACTTACAAACTAAAAACTTCTATTAATTCACACTCTGAATGATGTGAACCTAACACCCTAGCTCACCACTTACAAACTGAAAACTTCTATTAATTCACACTCTGAATGATGTGAACCTAACACCCTAGATTACACATGTTACAAACTGAAAACTTTTATTAATTCACACTCTGAATGATGTGAACCTAACACCCTAGATTACACATGTTACAAACTGAAAACTTCTATTAATTAACACTCTGAATGATGTGAACCTAACATCCTAGATTACATGTTACAAACTGAAAACTTCTATTAATTCACACTCTGAATGATGTGAACCTAACATCCTAGATTACATGATAAACTGAAAACTTCTATTAATTAACACTCTGAATGATGTAAACCTAACATCCTAGATTACACGTGATAAACTGAAAACTTCTATTAATTCACACTCTGAATGATGTGAACATAACACCCAATCAAACCAATCCTGATTTATTCAATCTAATGATCAGCAGGGTGAGACAGGATCCCCTTTAGCAGGGTACACTCTGGCTGCTGAAGGTTGAGTGGTAGTAAAACATGAAAAGCTATGCAGAGTCTCAGATGTGGAGACATAATATGTAAGTAGGGTCAGTGTACAAAACAGTGCTATATTTCTGTAGTGGAAGATTTTTAGCAATAACTAAATACTAGAGATACTTCTAGGGCTGAGGTCACATACCTGCTACAGTAAAATGACCGATCAAGTCATGAAACCACCACAAAAAATGGAAAAGACAGAGGAGAACCTAAGAATAGTGTGATGGGAACACTGATTAACGTGATTCCACTACTGGTTGGAACTGTGAAATATTATATGGTGAGTAGGATGTTTTCATCTCCAACGTTATCCAAACATCAAGGTAGCCTCCATGATATTATAATCTTTCAAATGTTATCAAGTATCATTTCTAGTAGAGAGTCCTTACTGGATGAATACATACACAATCTCACATTATAAAGAAATACTATGATTTTATTCTCTTTTTGCTTCCTATTTTGTAATGAAATAACCTGTAAACTTCAGATAACCATAGACTTCTTAACAAGAGTACTGGATGATATAGAAATATCTGAGTGTGAGCACAAAAAGATAAACAAACAATTAATAAATAATAACTCACCAGCTGGGTATTCCATGTGGCTTTTAGAATCACAAATGTAGTCAAACACAATCCCAAATGTGAAGAGATAACAATAAGGTGCAAATAAAATGAATAAACATTTGGATTAGCCACATATCAGCCTTCAAGACAATCTTTAAACAATACTGTGGCCAGGACACAAAAGACATCATCAAATTTGGTGAGTTTAACAGAAAACTCAATTTTAATGTGTTTGGAAACATTATAAGACAAATCAACAGTGTAAACCCACTTGTCAGTGTAGCTAAAACAAGGTTCAAATAGCAAGAGTCACAGTTCTATAGAAACCATTTGTTCTGAGCCTTTTTAAATGATTCAGTACATGTAAAATAACAATGAAGAGCTCTAACTGGACATAAAAAATGTTCTTTGTAACAACAAACACAATCAAAGAGGGTACTCAGCAGGTTAAAGATAACTTTCTATCACAACCTATATTAGATACAAATATCTGAGAATATTAGTATTGTCTGTTTTTGGCAACAGATGATACAATGAACAAGTTGCCATGAGTTCAAATTGAGAAAATGCCAAGAAACTTTGGATTGTTGAAAATGAAAGATTTGAAGAGATCTCTTAAAAATGGAGACAAATGACTGAACATCTGCCATTTCAGATAGGGTTAATGTATGGAATAGTTATACATATTGTGTGTATGTGACTATTGGATGCAGCAAATTGTAAACTGATTTGCTCCACTCAATATCAACTGAGTAACTTATCTATTGTTTTTTGTTGTTTGTTAGGTGTGTTCATTTCCTTTTCTTTGAGATTCACTAGAAAAAAAAGACCTTCACAAAAATGTTTATAGATAACAATTGCTTAAAAAGAATCATAATAGCATGATTTAAAGCTGAATATTTTTCTACATTATGATGTTTTCTAAAGGCAGTAATAATTTGTGTTCCAGTTTCTTTTATATTTACAACAATATACCAAAATAATAGTTTCCAATGGTATGTTTCAGCTGTTCACTTGATTTAACCATTTCACAATGGGCTCAATATAATATACGAGTTCATATATGCATCTGTACACGTTTAGTATTTACACTATAAATTTTAATCAGTATGTATTCCATTACAAAATTTGGCACTTTCAGTAAAAATTACATGTTTTTTGCTTACAAAAAACCAGTTTTTTTAATGAAATATTTTTACTAAAGATTTGTTAGTAAAAATGTTGACCCTGTTTGGTTATGAGTAATGAAAGGGTTAATCAGTCATAATGTCACAAACTGGTCGAGAATCTTCCCTCAAGTTTTCATTTATCTGGTTTATTAAACAGCCAGTAAAAATACTACAATAATATACTGAAAAAAACCCCAAACATAAAAAGTATTTCTAAACTTTTAAGGAAAAACTGAGTTATTCCATTTTTACAAATTTTAATAGATCTATGGCTATATTTATATGGATTTAATACAACTCCTTAACATGACAATATCTAAACCTTACCAACTGAGCTGCTGTTGCAGAAGGCTGAGGTTCTTCCTTGTGGATACGAAACCTTTCAACCACAGGTTCCCACTCAACAACTTTGTTGGGATCCTTCAGGTGCTGAAGATAATTGTAGTCATCATCAAAATATATTCCGTAGCTGTTCTCTTCTTCCTTCCGCTTCTTTAAAGCATCCTGCATTACAAAACATTCTAATCTGCCTTAATAAAACACTTTTCCTGCATTACAAAACATTATAATCTGCTTTAATAAAACACATTTCCTGCATTACAAAACATTCTAACCTACTTTAATAAAACACTTTTCCAGCATTACAAAACATTCTCACCTAATTTAATAAAACTTTTCCTGCATTACAAAACATTCTAACCTACTTTAATAAAACTTTTCCTGCATTACAAAACATTCTAGCCTAATTTAATAAAACTTTTCCTGCATTACAAAACATAATCTGCTTTAAAAAAACACTTTTCCTGCATTACAAAACATCATAACCTGCTTTAATAAAACACATTTCCTGCATTACAAAACATTCTAACATACTTTAATAAAACACTTTTCCTGCATTACAAAACATTCTAACCTGCTTTAATAAAACACTTTTCCTGCATTACAAAACATTCTAACCTGCTTTAATAAAACACTTTTCCTGCATTACAAAACATTCTAACCTGCTTTAATAAAACACTTTTCCTGCATTACAAAACATTCTAACCTGCTTTAATAAAACTTTTCCTGCATTACAAAACATTCTAACCTGCTTTAATAAAACACATTTCCTGCATTACAAAACATTCTAACATACTTTAATAAAACACTTTTCCAGCATTACAAAACATTCTAACCTAATGTAATAAAACTTTTCCTGCATTACAAAACATCATAACCTGCATTAATAAAACACTTTGTGAATTACAAAACATTCTAACCTGCTTTAATAAACTAACCTGCTTTAATAAAACAAACACTTTGCTTTAATAAAACTTTTCCTGCGATTACAAAACATTCTAACCTGCTTTAATAAAACTTTTCCTAGGTTACAAAACATTCTAACCTGCTTTAATAAAACTTTTCCTGCATTACAAAACATTCTAACCTGCTTTAATAAAACTTTTCCTGCATTACAAAACATTCTAACCTGCTTTAATAAAACACTTTTCCTGCATTACAAAACATTCTAACCTGCTTTAATAAAACACTTTTCCTGCATTACAAAACATCATAACCTGCTTTAATAAAACACATTTCCTGCATTACAAAACATTCCAACATACTTTAATAAAAACACTTTTCCTGCATTACAAAAACATTCTAACCTGCATTTTAATAAAACTCTTTTCCTGCATTACAAAACATTCTAACCTAATTTCAATAAAACACGCATTTTTCCTGCTTTAATACAAAACATTCTAACCTGCTTTAATAAAAAACACTTTTCCTGCATTACAAAACATTCTAACCTGCTTTAATAAAACACTTTTCGTTTGCATTACAAAAACATCATAACCTGCTTCAATAAAACACTTTTTGTGCATTACAAAACATTCTAACCTGCTTTAATAAAACACTTTTCCTGCATTACAAACCATTCTAACCTGCTTTAATAAAACTTTTCCTGCATTACAAAACATCATAACCTGCTTTAATAAAACACTTTTCCTGCATTACAAAACATCATAACCTGCTTTAATAAAACACTTTTCGTGCATTACAAAACATTCTAACCTGCTTTAATAAAACACTTTTCCTGCATTACAAAACATCATAACCTGCTTTAATAAAACACTTTTCCTGCATTACAAAACATTCTAACCTGCTTTAATAAAACACTTTTCCTGCATTACAAAACATTCTAACCTGCTTTAATAAAACTTTTCCTGCATTACAAAACATTCTAACCTGCTTTAATAAAACACTTTTCCTGCATTACAAAACATTCTAACCTGCTTTAATAAAACACTTTTCCTACATTACAAAACATTCTAACCTGCTTTAATAAAACTTTTCCTGCATTACAAAACATTCTAACCTGCTTTAATAAAACACTTTTCCTGCATTACAAAACATTCTAACCTGCTTTAATAAAACACTTTTCCTGCATTACAAAACATTCTAACCTGTTTTAATAAAATACTTTTCCTGCATTACAAAACATTCTAACCTGTTTTAATAAAACACTTTTCCTGCATCACAAAACATTTTAACCTGCTTTAATAGAACACTTTTCCTGCATTACAAAACATTCTAACCTGCTTTAATAAAACACTTTTTTGTCACTTCCACTCCTCGATTTACTTTTTACCAAACTAGTAAATATAATGAATTTTTATATTTTAGACCATATCTTAAATAGTATTCTCCAGACAGCTCTGGCTTTTTCTCTAGTTTTAGACCATCAAATGTGGGGTACATTAAAACAGATTAACTATTGTGTGGCTCTCGTTTTTCTAAGGCTAGTAGATAAACAAGACAGAAGGAGCAAACTCCATAGGGAACTATTCATCACAATAATAATAATATACTGTACAGCTTAGTGCTGTTTTACTGTGATTTTTTGGTTTTAAAGCCCCTATTTCTACTCACTCTCTGAAAAAAATATGAAACAATAAAACAAGGAAATCTATTTTTTCTCACTGTTTTGACACATTTCTTCACAAACGTGTTATACATTAGGTACTCCTTAATTGTCTTACAAAAGGCATTCAAGTTTGTCCAAAGAATGAAAAGCAGTCATTATTTTAATAGAATTAAATTTAAATGGTTCAGTTTAATATTTTTGTAGTACTAGAAAATTCTCCTAAAACAGATAAAGTATAACCTAACTGGAAACTATACTGAAAGGTTACTGACACCACAAGTACAGAACACTACCAATTTACACCACAAAGAAATTTAGTCACACACTTATATAGCCTTTTTATGACTAGAACAGGACAGCTTGTGATTCTACCAAACTTGCTCATCCTGTCATTGTTATGTTATAACATAACTGTCACTCAGTTTGAACTCCTGGCTAAATGGAAGGCAACTGTCTGGTTTTATACACCAACAGCTTTATTTTTTATGTAACCTGATTTGAAGAGCATTGAAAAATCAATTAATCAAAAGTAATCCATTAATGAAACCTTAATTAATTTATTGGCAAGCACTAATAACTGTTAAGTTACATTTATGTGTATGGCTAGTCGATTGTTTAGCGTTTACTGGCACAAAGCAACTGGGCTATCTGCAACAAACAACTGGTAAAAAGGTAGAAAAGTAAAATCATTAAAATATATAAAAAGAAATCATGCTAAAACAAAACACAGTCCAATTATTGAATTAAAATCTTAAATAGTTAAAAAGACCAATGGCCCTTAAAAATTTAAAAACACAACTGAGGTGGACAATATCACCATCAATAATGTCCAACATAAATGGTGAACCCATTGTAAAAAATATGTTTAAAATGATACTGTCGCTCTCAATGGTATTGACAGCACGACAGTAACAGGCGAGTTATTATGACCTTAAGTGTCACACAGACCACACATTGGTGAATCAGTCCCAAATAAATGAAAGCAATTAGTTAAAAAGCTGTGACCAAGGTGTAGCCTAGCCAGAACTTCCTTCTTCTAATTCTTATGGAAGTAAGATGGACAAAGAGTAATAAAAGGTTTGATTTAGAAAAACCTTTTATCACATTGTTAACTCCAAGTCAACTGTCAACTGGCTCGGAGCCAAGCCTTGAATACAAGGCTGCAGTTCACGTATGTGAAAGGCACAGCAGTGATACTAACAGAGCAGACAGATTTAGCTGCAATGTCAGCACGCTTGTTCCAGCAAATACCAAATGACCTGGTATCCAGAAAAATTTGATAGAAGTAGATGATAGAGAGAAATGAGCCAGTCAATAGAAGTAAATGCTAAAGAGAAATGAGCCAGTTAGTTTGGAATATCAATGAGAACAGGGTGAGAACTAGTAGGGCCAATAGAGAGCTAAATGAGTCAGTATACATAGTACAGGTCGAATACTGCATAGCTTCTATGTGATCAAGGGCAAGAAAGATGGCGTACAATTTGGCAGAGAATACAGAAACTGTAGAGGGGATTCTGTGTGCAACACCCGAATCACAACAAACCATGGCAGAGCCCACAAAGTCACCTGATTTCAAACCATCCATGGAAATGGAAGGATAGTTTGAAAGATGTTCAGCAAATAGAAGATGGTACTTCCAATCAGGAGTATCCAAATTCTTCAGATGACTCAAAGAAAGATCACATTAGGGGATGGTAATTAGCCATGGTGGGATGGGCTGATTAATGGATACAGCTATGTTATCCAAGGACAGACCCAATTCATCCAACTGCTCTTGTACACAAAGGCCAAAAGGAATAACAGCATACCATCTATTTTGAAAAGGCATGGCCCATTGAGGAAGGAAGACACAATTCCAGGCGAGATGCTGTTATAAAGATTAAAGTTTTAAAGCCTATATTAAAGACAGTTGTTAATAGTGAAGGTATAGAGGAAGTGCATAAGACTCAGTGTACAAACTCTGGACTGAAGAAGTGCAGAAGGTCCCTGTGCAAAGCTGAAATCCCTGATGGAGAACAGGATCCAATATCTTCAAGGCCAAGGCACTGGCAGAACCACAGACCATCTCTGGGTTAAGAAGATGGCTTAGGAAGGTCAAAATGTTTTTCTCTCATTATCAATAAAACTGTTAATACACATACCAGCTGTTCTGAGATTAATTCTATTAGCTGCTGTGTTGCAGCTAAAAAAAATCTTTTAAAATTTCTATATCACAACATACAGAGTATGGGGGAGGGCACACAAATGTCTTATATATTTCAGAGAGTGAAAGCAAATAGTCACCACTATTGTAATAACACAAACTCAGCTGAAGTTTCAATCCAACAGACACCATGAGGCTGAAAGGAAGAGCCATTTCTTGAGCTATGACCAATTGCTACATTGACCCCTTCCAATTACTATCAATTACCTAATAGCATGAAACACTGTAGCATTGTAGAACATTCAGAGATGGGCATTAAAAGCAGCTAATAAAAGCTCCCCAGACCAACACTAATTTTCTGCTACCTCTTTCTGCAAAGTCACCTTGACTGTCACACAGTGTATATCATGTTCTAAGTTTATACAGAGTGAGTTCTTACAGTTTATACAAAACTTTTGGTGAGGTAATAATGAATACTGTAATAACATGTTATAAATGAATTGTGTGAAAGTTATAATTTTTCTGTTATTTATCATAACATCCACCCCACATTTCCTTAAGGTCATAACCTGGAGAAATGACAGATACATCAGCTTGTTATATATAAAAAGAGCATCATTATCAAACACTGAATCAAATTTTAAATGTTTTTCTTAAAAGTACAAGATGTCTTTAAGAAAAAATCTACTGAGAAACATAATAGTAACTTACAAAATAATTTAGTATAAATAAGAAAACTACACACAAGAACATACCAGTTCTTTTAAGTTCACCAATGTCATTTAACTTAGGAAAAAAGCCAATAAACACTAAATTAAGGTAATACTAAAAGGAAACAAATCAAAGTCCATTATTAATAAGCACTAATCATGTTTGTACTGTTCTAAGACATAATGTGGTTGACATATTTATTACTACTGCATGTTTTTCTTTACTTTCACTCATTTCTTATTAATAACAAAAATTTCCTGTTAAGTTTAACAAGGAAAACACTTACATCATCTTTATTTTTTTCTAGTAAAACATGTTTAGGAGCTCTTTCATCAACTTGAAGTGGATCTCTCTGACTTCGATGTACCAAGTGGAAACTTACTGCATTTTTCTTGTCAATAAATTTTTTCTTCTTGGTAGGCTAAGGAAAAGAAAATTTTAAATATATATACATATTTAAATAACAACTTTAAAAACCTGGCATAAGAACATTTTGGAACAACTAAAATGTTTGTAATATCTGATAAGTAGAATCTCTTGAGAATAATTACACATGAAATCCATCATTATTAAATACCTATAAATATTTTTTGTTAAAATAGTACATGTTACTTATATATGAGAATATAAGAAAAAACAAGGTTATGACAATACATTTAGCCTATTCACAAAGGAACTCAAATATAGCTCCTTATTTGCATAAAATATTTCATCCAAAAAACTATAATTACACATTGCACAGTACAGCAAACCATTCTATAATCACACAGTACAGCAAACCATTCTATAATTACACAGTACAGCAAACCATTCTATAATTACACATTGCACAGTACAGTAAACCATTCTATAATTACACAGTACAGCAAACCATTCTATAATTACACAGTACAGCAAACCATTCTATAATTACACATTGCACAGTACAGCAAACCATTCTATAATTACACATTGCACAGTACAGCAAACCATTCTATAATCACACAATACAGCAAACCATTCTATAATTACACACTGCACAGTACAGTAAACCATTCTATAATTATACATTGCACAGTACAGCAAACCATTCTACAAGTTACAAATTTTAACAGTAAAACAATTTACTGAATAACTAGTCTTGACCCTAAACATAAATAGTTTATACTTATTGCCTCTAATATTCAAGAATTCATCTTGAACCTTATATGCAAAAATGGCTCGTTTGGGTTGAGAAAATATTTTACATAGAAGAGCGAACCTTTTGTGAACCTGACGATGACCGAAGAAGGTCGAAACGTTGTTCGCTCTTTTATGTAAAATATTTTCTCAACCCAAACGAGCCGTTTTTGCATATATATTTCTCTACAAGTGGGTTTTCTCGACATCACACTTTGAACCTTATTCCAACAAACATTTCGCAAGCAGTTTATCTGTGCCCCTAACAACTTGAGATACCTGTATTAGGTTACCTCTCATTGTCTATGTTTAAAAAAAATGTCATATCCTCAAGTCTCTCTTAACAGTACTACCTCAAGCAGTAACAAGGGACCACTTTGACCATTTGGACTATCCCATTTTTATATTACCCCTCTACATCATACTGCATATATACATACAAACTCCCTTTTCTTAGATCAGACTTAATCTCTTTAAGGTATAAACCTTCCATTTTTTAGTCCCCACCAAACATGAATTCAAATTATCCACAGGATGACCACATGCATTACTTGAAGAGTTAAGTGAGTCTATCTTTCTTAAACTTGCATCTCAGTCTTACTTCTAGTGAGTGTTACCTATCTTAAACTTGCATCTTTTAGTTTTAATTCCTGCATTTTTTATGAAAATGTTAACTTAAAGTATGGATTCCAAACCTCTGATAAACTTTAAAATATTCATCATGACATCTCCTCTTCCTCCAGCATAACTGTATCAAGAAATTTATATCCATATGAGACTCATTCAATCAGATAGCTATTCAACATTCTTAAATATGATGGTCAGAAATTAACACAGTATTCCAAATGATGTCAAACCAGTATCTAATAGTGAAAATACAACTTTCAATATTTCTATGCACATAACCTAAAAGCCTAATTGTCTTTATACCTGCTGAGTTACATTGTCTTTGTAATACCTATTTTTTTTCTCATTATCCTAAACCAGTTCCCCCTTCAATATAGTAAATGAATGTTATAACAGCCAATGTACTTAACCTTTATTATGATTACTATTGGTCTTAATTATCTGATAGTTCATATTTGTTTGTAAAGTTAGTGTATCTTTAATACAATTGGACCTGCCCATTAGTTCTCTCATTAACGAAACAATTATCATGACGAAGGTTCAAAGAGTTACTAAGAGACACTGTGGCAGCCCACTTTGAAACTTCTTTAGGCATATCAGTAAACTGTCTATGAAACAGGGACCCAAACTAAACACTGTTTGAAATAATATTGTATCAAAACTGTGTACTATGTGATGATAATTCTCTACTCCTAAACTCAAACTTTAAATTATCTCAGAATATTATTTACACTATGACTATCAATAATTTCGTTTGAGACTTTTATCAAAGATTGCATTCAAATTCTTCTCACTCACAGCAACACTAATATTTCTACCATTCCTAGTAAATATTATTCTTACAAATGCCTACATCCTAAATACATCACTTACATTTATCAATGTTGAAATTCATTGTGTATGCAACCTATTTTAGAATATTCCATAAAAGGCTTCACAAAACAACTGTACAAATAAGTTGATACAGATTTAGAAGTTACCTTCTACTGTTCATAAATAAGACATATTGGACCAGTAACTTCTCTGTATTGGTTTGTTATTATGAAAGCTTATACAAAATTCAAAACACAACAAATTATATCTCCATTTATTATTCTCTTACTTTAGAACACAAATGAATTTTGATTTCATATAACACTTTACAGTTTACATTTAAGACACTGCATTAAAACAAAATTATAAATTATAACTGAATAATTTTTTTCCCCACAAACAAGAACATGCATAGAACCAGTTCATAATACAATACTCTCAACTAATGCAAGTTACAGCTTTCATGTAACCCTATAAGTATGAAGTCGCAGGTCAGAGATTTAATGTATGATTAGTTTTCATGTAATACTGATTTTGCATTAATTAAATGCTACTAAAAATCAGAGTTCATTATTTTAAGTCTAATACTAAAAAAGTAAGTTTAACCCAAACTTTTAGTTAAAATCCCAGGGTTTAGTTAAATGATATTGATAATGCAGAAGTATTAGCCCTACCAGTTAACCCAAAATTAAATTTATATTATTAACCCCACTTGTGGTAGTACTACCAGTACTAGAACATGCAAATTATAGTCTAGACTCTAGATGTTTCTGTAATGCTAACACTAATCCTAACAAAGTATAAGTTGTGCAACTAGAATCATACTTTTTTAACATAGTTTAACTTGCTTTAGTATCGTAGTATTAGAAACTTACCATTTCTTTTTACGTCTCAAAATATTATTGAAATAATCACTTAAGTAGCCAATTCAGGTCAAAACAACTTTAAACTGTTCCAAACTTAACAAACAGGAGCACACGCACCATTTTATCGTAGCGTCCTCTAGTGGTATTAGAACTAGTTAATAATATATCGTGATTTTGCTGTGTTCACATTCTTTAAAGAGAGTTTCTGCATTAATACAGTAATATATGTAACTATACTCGTCAATTGTTTTACCAAATAGGTAGAAAAAGACCACAAATAAGATAAGAAATCCAACACTTAAATAAGCCCCATAATCTTTTTTTTTTAATTCATTGTTTCTCTTTCTTGTCACTTGCCTTGGAGAGCAGTAAATCTTCGATTTACGATGCTAAAATAAAAGGTTCGATTCGCTTCGGTGGGCATGGAAAATATTCCAATGTGACTTTGCTATAAGATAAATACGTACATATCTATCTATGAAACGTCAATACGTTTTAACTTTGTTTTATTTATCCTCTGTATTTCTTATATAATAAAAATTTTCATTTTTTATTTATACAGTTTGTTTTGGTAGGACATCAGCGCCGCATCTAGCTATGAAGTTTAATCACCTTGGAAGTTCAACTGTTCCTCAAGTAGTTGGAAAGAAAGACTACAACTGCTCAGTCCCACAGTTGGAAACCTTAAGGCAGTGTTGTTTTTCCTTTAATATTGCGAACAATTATGATTTCTATTCTTTTTTTGGATATGAACCAACCAAAAGGATAACAGTGACTTTATTTATTGACAGTGGCAGCATACTAATATATATGTAAGTTTTTATTTTGCTAAAAAGAAGAAATAAAACTAAAAACATAGTTTATAACAAGATAAAAGCAAAAAATTTGTCTTTAACGGTCAAGTTATGCGTTTTTGGAATCAATACCAAGTGATGTGTACTAAATTAAAACCTGCGAATCTATTAGTCTGACGACGAGATCTTAACTTTCACCACGAGTAGATAACTTTACGAGGTCCTCCTGACACACCTAAATACCAAACTGACTTTAAATATACGAAATGGAGTTCACTTACCGTGAAGATAAAGAACCCCATATAATTTATAAACCATATGTGTTTCTCTTTCGTAGTCAAATGTTTCTAGAGATACTGCATTTCCATCACCTCCCACATGCGATGGATTACGAAAGGTCCCTCGGGAACAGTTTAGTTGAGATAGGTGTGTGGTGTCTGCTAGACACACTACAGCGTTCAAACAACTTAACCATAAAGTAAACATTTGTGGGGTACTATCTGTCTTAGGCCTGAAACCTGATAAAGTTTCTTTAAGCTGTTTTAGAAGTTATATCGACCTAACGTTGCAAATTTTGAGTGAATACTTTCTTACAAAAACAAATAAACCGTAGATGAACAAACGACAGAATTGCAATATGTCATAGAGAAGGCAAGAGATCCGACGTTGAAAAGGCTCAGAAGCGATATTTACAAGCCTAACAACCGTAAGACACGCCTAAACACATCCAGAGTAGGTGATTTAGTACTTTATCTTCTGCAGTAAATTATTTTACTGCAAAATTTGTTCTGAGGCGAAATGGATCTTTCAAACTACTATATGTGTTACTCCATTATTGTATGAATTGAAAGATCCTAGATCAGGTGTAGTTATAGGACGATTTTATATTTCTAATATAAAATTATATTCGTTATATTTTTAGCTTAAAGATATATATATTTTCCACGTGACACTTTTCTCGTATATGTCGTTGCTTAATACTAAAATATCGACTGCAGAAGACTTGATGGTCGTTCTCATTCTCCAACGGATCCTACTGTTGACCTACCTCTTATTTCCTACTCAAAGGATTTTAGGACCAGGTCAAAGAGTTAATTATCGTAGTTAGCTAGTGTTCAAAGTTTTACACTTTCAGCAAGCCAAACCACAGCCAGAAGCTGTAGAAGTTCTAAATGATGATTGAAAAATTAATTGTATTTTTCTTGTAAGGTATCTGTACTTAAACTTCATTTTTCAAGGGGAAAGGAGTGTGAAATAGGAAACCATTTTCTTCCTTATCATGGTTATTTTTATTATTTCTTTTTATCATTTACTTTATCTATGAATAGTTCTACATACTAATTTGTACTTTGAGTAAATACGTGCATATAATAAAACCAACACCAGTTTTCCTGGTGGTAATGTACAAATACCATTAAAGTAGCAGAAGAGTATGTAACTTTATGATCACATAAGGTTATACTCTCCTGAACTACTCTGTGAACAAATACACTGCCTAAAGCTTCAATGAGAAAGTTATGGAAGAATATGGTTACTTCTATTTGTCACTTGATATTGTTATCAATATTGAAATGTATTGTTCGAATATTGTATTTATTTTTCTTAAAATTAGTTTCTTTTTGGTTCTTTTTTTCCTGATACATTATTATTGATTTATTAAAATTATTACAAATTGTTTATTAATATTAGTGTGAAGTCCTATCCAAAAATTTATTAACTGTGTTGAATTTAATTCTAAGTGTTGTTATTGTGAATAAATTTTTGTTGTTGAACACTGTATGATTGTAATGGCATTTTATTTTATAGTATTACAACTTGCCTTTGAATTTTGTAACTATTTGTAAGTAAATAGTCTTATACAGCATTACAACCATATTTAGGAAATCTGGTGAAATGTCATAGCACCAGATGGCAGAAGAACTGCAACTCTAGAAAAGTCTGAGAAGTATGATTTAATTACCCTTCAAAATAATTAATGTTTCTTGTAGGCTACAGGATTTCTCTATAACTAAAGAAAGTTTGAAATGAATTAATGTACTTCAGAGGAAGAAGGAGATTAAGAAACTGACAGTGAACAAGGAAAGCAGAATGTATGCATCAAGGAGTGAAAAACAAGAAATTCCTTGAATCCTAGGACAGAGAATTTCATGGCTCTCTAGTGTGACATCAGAAGGTACCAAACTTACATTCTGCTAATTTTGTCAAAAATTCCCACCACCATATTGGGGAACACAAACAAAACATACATAAGGAGTTCGGCAGAAGAAAGTTTTCAACCTTGCATCAATCTTTCAAACACTGAATTTCCCAAAGAAACTAAAGTTGACAGATAAGTTGAAGTGAGCAGATATACAGTTAGCTTTTGCAACATGCTGCCACTGCTCCACCCTGGCAATTGATCATTTAGGAGAAGTGACCAAGAAGAATGGCAAAGGAAGCAATATAGAAAATCTTCACTGTAGTAAATGTCCATCTCTGATCAACTCCATCTTCTCTACTTTCCCTTGAAGATGAAGTGATAGATGATGCCAATGGAAAAGGTTTCTTTGATGCTGGAAAAAAAAACAGATATCAGATACAATCGAAAAGTTGCAAGCAATGTGTGGCCAATACTTTGGCGAGAAATCTGATAAAATTGTAACTGTCTTACTCGAGCTTTATCTGGCAATTAGGGCTACTAGTGAGGCACTGTTCCAAATTTTCAAGAATGGTATTTCTGACTATGGAATTTCTCTTTCTGATTACACTGGCTATGATGGAGCTGCTACAAAAGTTGGGTGATGCAACAGAATCAAGGAAGAGTTCCCAGTATTGCATCTTGAAGGAATGTCTGCCAGACTTCGGACCTCTGTGTCTGAGAGTCCTTCAAAACCTTACCTGTAAGTCTTGGATATCTACTGAATAAAATTCCAGTATAGTCCTCAAACAATAAACTTTGATACCATGCTCACAATAAACTGTTTGAAGACCTGAATGACCAAGAAAAGGATGAAGGAAGTGATGCAAAGACTCCTCACATGCCATTTTTGGAGTTGTAAGGCACCCAATGACTTTTCTGAGGATGCATCATCAAGAGATTTCTGAAAAACTGGAAGAAGCTCAAGACTAACTCTACATTATTAGTAATGCAAGAAGGAAGACATGAAGTGAGGTGCAAAGTTCAGATGATCCATGACATTCTTCAAGATGTCAACTATCTTTCCTTCATCTTCCTGTTGTCTCCACACTTGAAAAAAATCAATGAATTCTTCTAATATATTCATGCAGCCCACAAGAATGTGTTCAAGGAACTTTACATGCATTACAGAACACTCAGGTCAAGAATCTTCAACAAACAAGGCCAAAGACTTTTCTTGGTAATAACTAACTTTGGAACACAATTTGTCAGTGGTTTGTTTGTTGCAAGAAGCATCAAACTAACTTGACTTTTTGGTTGCTATACATGGGACAAAGCAACACTACCAAAATTTCTTTCCAATTTGTTCAAGGAACTTGGGAAGTGTGTTGTGGTCAATACAGGACAATGGTAGACTTCATACTTTTAAAGTGTTGTCTTAAATTGTATGACTTCAGTCCCTCAGCTTCCACTTGGCCACCTATTTACAGAAGATCTGAATGTTATCAAAGAGTACAAAAACTGTCATGTGTCTGTGACATGAGGAATCTGTCTTTAATAATGAAATGCCAAATTATTCTTTAACATTCTGGGCCAAAATCTGTAAGTATGAAAATTCACTGTGAGGAAAACTTACAAAGAATTGGCACTGTCTTACAATAAAAGCTATATTTAAACTAGGTTAGTAACAATTAAACAAGTACATTATTTATTATAGTTTGACTAATCCCACAATAAAAAATATATTTAGAGCAGGTTGGTAATAATGGAACAAACATTTTTCTGATCAGAACACAATTTTCTTCAATTACTACAATTTAAAGAAAATTTGTTTCTCTTGAAATACACCAAGTAATTATGTATGTGGAAGTCTTCATGAAAGAATTGTTTAAATATTAGTTATTATTACTTATCTTTTACATTCCTAGCCATTAAATATACAATGGTATTCAACAGATATGTTAATTCTACTTACAAAATGCAGCAGTGTAATGCTAAACAATATTTCATTTATGTACAATAAAGTAAATGGAAATAGATACAAAAGTGAACAGATAAATCTTTGTTCTGTGTATTTACTTACTAGCTGGCTTCCATTGGTTTGCTTACTATGGCTGGAGTAAACCTTCTTGTAGTTTTCCTTTTGAATGGTCCAGGGGTCCCAAGATTATCCACATTTCTTTTTCTCCAGTTACATTTAATATGAGATATCCCCATCTTGGAAATTATAATTTCCCAATCTGAACACATGAATATTTTACATCAGAAAAGGCTGTTATATACCCTTCCAAAATATACCAGAACTTCAAAAGCATGAAAGAAAGATAATTACAGGTGTACAACAGATTTTATAACAAACTACATTTATTTACCATTGGTTTTAAGTGTATAAAAATTGACATGCTACAAAGGATACAATTTTACACTGAAGTAAATAACACTAAATTTTACAGGGTTACAAGACATTAAGGTTATCACAGAGAAAAACACATTTTTTAATCGCATTGCACCTAAAGAATTTAAAAGCCACACCAATATCAAACCAATTCCACATATACCATAACATCATGGTATAGATACATAATTTACACTTGCATGTACAGAACTCATAAAATGACTAAGCCTATTTTTCCCAGTATTTCTGTTTAAAATCAGAAATTGATTAGGTATGTATGCCATGTACATATGTATGATAAAAACAAAGTGGAATTTGTTTGCATATTTTAAAGGCATATTGTGTGTATTAATCGTGCTGTTTTGTTTGTACATTTAAACCAGATTAAAATAGCATATGGGAGTCTGGTTTTAAAATAAAACCAAAAATGTGAACAAAACTATTTACAACATATGTCTAGACATTATATTAAAAAACTTGCAAGTAGACAATTCATATAGACAGGTATTTCATGATATAAACTTACTCAGAACTGTATCAGATAAATAACAAGAGTGGACTGTGTGTACCTGAGTTGTCCAATGTAACCTACAAAAACATTATTGAAAAAAAAACTTGAACTAGCTACATACTGAGCAATATGTACACATATTTCAAATACAGTGATACAACCCTCAAATGTACATTACAATATTGCAGCAAATGTTACTTGATATGGCCATGCAACTCAGAAATGTCTTTAATAAAAAGAACAATCTAATTCATCAATACCTAAATCATTTCTCATGATTCTCAAGTTTGAAAACAATAAAAACTGTACAAAATAAAGCAACAAAAGAATATTTCATAAGAATTTAAAACCTCTTAATATGTAAGATTTAATTTACATGTAATATATGAAACTTAAGATGAACATGTGCCTATAAAAATTTTAAAAAATTGAGACAACAACAACTAAAGGTATTTCAGATTAATTAATAAATAAGAAACACATAACCAAGATAACAAAAAATCTAATGAAGAGAAAACAATTGAAAGTTTATATATTTAACAACACACTGAGACAATCTAGTTTTTGGAAAGGTGATATTTTATCCAAAGATAGATAACTGAAAGAAAACATGAATAAGGTTGACATTATGTGACAATCAGTGTTACTGTGATACAATATCACATTACACTATTCATCTACCCTTGGCATTGTATATTATTACAAAGAAATTAAAAGCCTTTTTCAAAAGTGGCAGTTGAATGAAATATAAATGACAATATTAAGAATGTTTTTACTATTTTCTGTTTTTACTTATTTTTAAGGTTTTTGAATAGATAATTGTTAAGGCCTATTAGTATACAGTCAAAATAGAAATTATTTAAGAAAAAATGTGCAAATATTGTCTACTATTTCCAGTAGCATATACATGCTCTTTGAAATCAAAACTTTAATTTCTTTGTTTAACAATGTATAAAAATCAAAACTGTAATTAATCCAAATACTGGTCATCCATAACAGAGTACTCCTCGATCACACTTATGGACCTCCGTGTTTTTCTTCTGCTCTCTACATTACATTGTAGTATAATTTTAATCATAACATGTTTTTGGCTTCACTCACTATTACTGAGAGCATGAGAAATTGTTCTTTTCATAGAAGGGAACAAGATGATTTATAAAACACACTGAAGATACAAAAGGCTGTACTCTACCAATATTTACAAAAATGAAAATGCTGTCACTACATGGTTGAATTGCAAAATAAATAACTACTAGCAAGTAATTAAGCAGAAAACAAAACATCATCCAAAATCTTTAAAAGAAAGATAGATGACAGAGAAGTTAAAGTATAAAACTGTTAAATGTTCATAAATTAGAAACCATAGTATGACATATAGACCTGCAATAATACCTTGTCTGTAAATGACAGTGATTTTATATTGTACTTGGCAGCATGTAAACTGTAGGTGATTTGGAATAAATGAAGGTGGTTTACTTTATGATCCTTACAAATTTCAGTAACACGTTAATTTTCTAGCCAATCACAATGGTCAACTTCACAACAGAATTTTACTTTCTGTGAAAATTTCAGTTTTGAATCCACTTAATATTCAGTTTTATGTCACTTAATCTATGACAAATTAAACTGATCTGTTCTAAAAATGTCCACACACTAAAAAACAATTAATGAACCAAGATCTTATCTTGAAATTCCTGACTTCATGTTTTTTCCTCAAAGATTAGTTAAAAAGTTCAATAAAAAAATATAATTCATTTCTAGACTGGTTTTAATTATATTTGTCACCCTGAAGTGACAGCTGGTGAAAGGTATTGATTACAGAACACCTGATAAACATACTTTCTTAGATAAAAAACTTTTAAAGTTAATAAGTAAATAAATAAAGACAATGTTAACACAAGAGCAATAAACATGGGCATTTAAAACGAGTATTTACAGGTGATGAGTCACTAGAAGTAAAACAGAATATAAAAACCGGTACCATACTATATCTACACTGTACAACACACTTGATCAATTCAGAATAATAAATATCATGACAATAAAATTACATGGAATCAGTTTCTTGTTTAACAGTAGGATAAGATGATCCAAGGTCCATGGACAAAGTTCCATTACTTTCACAGGGTTCAGAAGATTCCTGCGATATGTCACTGTCTGGAGGCTCCAGAGATAACTGGACTTGAGGGGGAGCTCCTCCTAGGTTAGTCAGAGGAGATGTAGAAGCATTCAGCATTGAGATATTTGGCTGAGAAACAGGAAGGGGGAAGCTTGAAGATGCTAGAACTGAAGAGTCAGATGATGAAGTCCAACCAAGGGAAGCCATTGATGGGAAGGTAAGGGAGTATGGTTGATTGAATGGCATTATGTTACCAGAGCTTACAGCTATGGCTGATGCTATAAACACACAACAATCATATTATGAATATATATTTCTGAAACATAATAAATACTGTTTAATAGAATATGTGATGGAGAACTTTACTGACAGAATTTTCCATCCTAAAGATACATTACACACAAGTCAATAAACAAAACTGAAAATCAACCAACAAAAAATTTGCATAAAACTTAACCAAGTCAAAGCAAACAGCAAATATAAAACTGTAATTCACTTTTTAAAAAAATGCAATATCTTTCATAAAAGTGTCTTAGTTTACAATGAATGTTTATATGCTTTTACTTGTTCTTTTATTTTAATTTTCTTCATGTTATAAGTATATTAAAGTCAACATAATCTACACTTCAAAAACTGAGTGTAAAAACAAAACTTCTCTTGACAAGGATATTGTGCTTTGTTTTCTTCTATAATTTATAGAAAATAAGTCATATCAAATTGCATGAAATGCCTTTGAAAAACTGATAAATAGTTCAAGTTGTACTGAAATATCAAAATACATTTAACAATTAAAAGATTTTCCAAAATAAATGTACTTGCACAGTGTTCTACTAAACATATGTTCATATGAAATTAAATTTTATAAAGGGAAGTCTTCAACAAAAACTCCAAAATCTAGTTATCTTTCTTAAGCACATTACACAATGGACTATTTGTGCTCTGTCCTTCTGTGGGGAAATTGAACTCTAGGATTTAGCACTGAACCACCAGGGGACAAAATGCTATATAAACATCATAGGTCAGTGATCTTACTGTCAACTTACTGAGGGATAGGCCCAGCATGGCCAAGTGGTTAGGGCACTTGACTTTTAATCCCTGTCACACCAAACGTGCTCGCCCTTTCAGCCGTGGGGGCATTAAAATGTGATGGTCAACCCCACTAATTATTGGTGAAAGAGTAGCCCATGAGTTGGTGGTGAGTGGTGATGACTAGCTGTCTTCTCTCTAGTCTTACACTGCTAAATTAGGGATGGCTAGCAAAGATAGTCCTTATGTAGCTTTGCTTGAAATTCAAAAACAAACACCGAGAGATAACATACTATCTAAACATAGTAAGTTGATAATCTTACTGTCAATTCACTAAGGGACAATATGCTATCTAAACATCATAAGTCAGCAATCTTACTGTCAACTCACTGAGAGACAATATGGTATCTAAACATGGTAAGTCAATGATCTTACTGTCAACTCACTGAAGGATAATGATATCTAAACATCATAACTCAGCGAGCTTAGCGTCAGCTCACTGAAGGACATGTTATCTTAACCACAGGGAAAACTTCAGTTAGATGACAAAGAACCTTTTTTGAGACAGCAGAGAGAGCTTCATAATTCATTACAATTTTAACATAATAAAAAATTTAGAACATTTCAACAAGTCTTTGTTGTTGTTGTGTGGTGTTTATTGGGCTGTCTGCACCAAACAACCGGTAATGAAACAGCACATAAAAGTATATTTGTTATAAAATATAAAAATTAATCAAGAAACTTCAAAAGGTTGGTAAAAACATAAATAAAATTAAAAAAGACAACAGCCCCTAAAGATTTAAAAACACAAAAAAGGAGGACAGTGTCACCATTGCCAATGACACTCCATTGTCAGGGGTAAACCCATAGAAAAAATGTCTAAAATGGTGCCATCATAATGAAGGCACGAAAACATGGACTATTGTGACTTGAGTACCAGAAAGGCCACACATTGATGCATTAGTCCCAGGTAACAGAAAACAATTAGTTAAAAATTGTGATCAACGTGTAGCCTAGCCAGGATAACTTCCGAACCTTATGGAAACAAGAAGGCCAAAGATCAAGAGGGTTTGATCTGGAAAAGCTTGTTATCATGTTGCTCACTCCGAGTCAAATTCTAACTGGTGCAGAGCCAAGCCTTGAATACAGAACTATAGTCTATGTATGGGACAGGCACAGCAGTGGTAGCACCACAGCAGACAGACTTAGCTGCAATGTCAGCGAGTTCGTTCCTGCAAATACCAACATGGCCTGGTATCCAGAAAAACTGGATAGAAGTAGATGATAGAGAGAAATGAGCCAGTTAGTTTTGAATATTGACGAGAACAGGGTGAGAACTAATGTGAAGCGATGCCAGGGCTAAGAGAGTCAGTATGAGTATTAAAGTTTGTGTACTGCATAGCTTCTATGTGATCCAGGACAGTAGTGTGCAACTTGGCAGTGAACACAAAAACTGTAGAAGGGATCCTGTGAGCAACCACTGAACCACAACAAACCATGGCAGAGCTCACAGTCACCTGGTTTTGAACATCTGTATAAACAGGAATAGAATAATTGTTTGAATGATGCTCAGCAAATAGAAGATAGTATTTCCAATTGGGAATATCCACCTTCCTCAGTTGACTTAAAGAAAGGTCACAGGTAGGGATGATAATAAGCTATGGTTGAATGAGCTGACCAGTGGAGACAAAGTCATCCAAGAACTGACCCAATTTAACCAGCTGTGCCTGGATGTGAAGGCCAAAAGGAAGAATCACAGACAATCTTCAAGGCCAAGGTTGTGGCAGAACCAGGGACCCACAGTCCTCTTTGAAATGAATAATGGCATGATAAATCCTTACCTTAGAACATCAGTCTGCACCCCCAGAGGTGGAAGAAAGGACACTGAGGATGTTAATTGCCCTTGTACACTTGACACAAGGCTGTTTGAAATGAAAGTCAGCTTATGGTCAAAGATAAGCCCCAACAACTGTGCCTCAGAGACCACTTGAAGAGCAATATCACCAAGACAGAGCTCAGGATCAGAGTGAAAACCTCATTAGCAGCAAAAGTGCATACAAATGGTTTTAGAGAAAATAGAGGTAAAACCATATGTTGTGGTCCACTTCAACAAACAGCTAAAGGCAGTCTGAAGATACTGCTCAACAAATAACATAAAATGTAAAAGTCATTGACACAGAACCAATTTGCAACAGTAGAAAGTAGTTGTTAAGTGATAGCATTAATCTTCACACTGAAAGGGGGAGTATACTACCCACTGATCTTCCAAATCTTATCCTATATGCCTTGGAGGTAGAAGAGACAATATTTGTGAACTTGATCCAAGATTCCTTCTGATTTTAATGTCTTACCTGCTGAGCATGGTCACAACCTGCTGGAAATTAATGCAGTTTGAAAGTGTGGATACCTACAAAAGGAATCCAAAGCCTGTTTTTGAACCTTCTGTGCCATCTGGCAGACAGGACTCCACCACAGATGAGAATACCATAGAAAATGTGTCAAAGTTTTAAGAATAGACTGAGCAGCTTCCTGAATGATACAGTCAGTCATTGCTACCACACAGTCGACTATTGATGGCATACAATTTCTGACAGACCAGTGAAAGAGGGCCAGTATCTCTCAAAATGACAGGAAAATGATCACTGTCAACCCTCCAAGAAAAGTGAAAGAGAGCAGAGTGATCAATAGCAGCAAAAAACAAACTAGGTGGATGAGAATAAGTACAAGAACCAGTATTGAATAGAGGAAGATTATGAACTGAGAGCATACACTCTACAGAATGACTCTTCCCCCTCAATATCAGCACCAGAAGGGATATCTATTAAAGTACCACTGGATTAAAAATGGAGATGGCAACTGTTCAAGGACATCATCAAGGTCTCTCCAGGAGACAGGTAGATGGAACAAACAATGATGTTATGATACAAGAAAATATGGTCATGAACTTCAAGGGTGTATTGAAAGTTACAGACTAGGTGAGTAGATGTTTGTCAACTGATGGTCAGCTTAAGTTAGCAAATGGATCAACAGTTTCAGTACTGATTAGAGCATGTTACAAATGTTGAGAGGTACCAGCAAATCATAACATGGCAATAGGCAATGGCTAAGTTGGGGTTGAGAAAGTGAAGACACTGGATGCAGTAGTGAGAGCCAGCTTAGTAACTGATGATCACATGACACACAGTTCATCTGTGCATGCTGATTGTCAAAACAGTGAGAAAGTTTCCCACAATAAGAATAAAGGTGGACACTCCATACTATGTGGGAGATCTTGAAGTCATACATATGACAGGTGGTAGGAATTTGGAGAAACCAGACAGAAAGAAGATAGATGAAACATCTGCAGTCACTGAAGGAAAGAAGGCCAAGCAAATCATTGAGCACTTGCAAGTATCAAGAGGCAACATCCTGAATGTAGGTCTGCAGAAACTACAAGAAAGCAGAGAAAGACACTTCACTGCAGCAAGTCTGGGACACTACCCACGAGAAAATCAAACACAATACATAATGGAAAGAGACTTGCATATCAGAGGATCCAAAAGGAGTATTGAACCAGACCTATCAAAGCAGTTCTACTGAGAAAGCTAAATATATCAAAGGCAATTAAAGTGTACCTATGAAAAGACCAAAGATTAGCATTTCAAGCACAGGCAGAAGGTCTTAGTTCTGCTATCTACAAAGAAACTCATTTTGCAATGAAAAAAACCTTTTGAAGTCCAGGAATTTATCAACATAATGTACTAGAAAATGAAAGCTGATGGGAAACAAAAACCTACCATGTCAATTTGTCAGAGGTACTTCAAAAGGAAAAAAAGACATAACAGGTGTGGCTGTCAAAGATGCAGAATCAGAAGATGGTGACTTCATCTTAGAAGATAAAGACCAACAAGGTCTAAGACCATCAGGTGAAGATGAGACAAACCAAGATGTCAAAACAAATGAAGAACTGACTGGCAAGCAGAACAAAAATATATAGGAGCAACAAGTACACATACATCTTCACAGATGGGCCAAGCAAAATAGACCTCATGCCACATAAGATCAAGATGAAAATATGTGATCCTGTCACGGAGAAGCCCTACCAGATGTTCCATGAGAAGAGAGATCAACAAGGGAATTGCAAATATTGATGTGGACCATAAGAGACTTCATGTATGAACTGAAAACAGTCTATATATATAGTAAAAAAATATATAAATATTCTTCATGAAAAGAGACTTATTTTTAGATATACAAGACTGTTTAATATAAAAATTATTTAGTTGATTTAGTGATCTAAGATTTAATGATAATTTAGTTTTCATAACAGCAACATAATTATTTTAAATATGACAGTCATGACAAGAATCATATATAGTTCAATTTTTTATAAACTGACATTACATGTGTTTTACTCATTGCCTTAAGTGAGTAGTGTTGCAACATATGTATGCAAAAAACTGTGAACCTGACGATGACCGAAGAAGGTCGAAACGTTGTTCGCTCTTCTACATAAAATACTTTCTCAACCCAAACCAAACTTACTGAGTGTTGCAACATAGTTTCTCATATTTTGTAGAAAGTTCTAGACCTTAGTTAAACAATGTATATATACAGGCAATCAAGTAAATGCAAATTAATTCAGAATATGTTAAGTCAGTGAAAGTGAAGTTAGACAGTATAACTGTTAGTTTAGTCACAATGAGCAATATTTTAAAGTGAGTTTCACAGTTTAACAGCAATAATGACAATAATTTGTCTCATCAAAGTGTGGTATAAAATAACTGAAACAACTTGTGTGGACTTTGATGAAAAGGAGACAATTACTTAAGGTTCTGGATACAACTGTGATAACATATATGAGGTAATGTAAGTGAATTTATCACAGGTTGTATAGTAATAAACAATTGGATTATAAAACTGAATCAGCCTGTGTGGACTTTTCACAAGAAGAGAATTATTTTAAATTTTAGATACAACTTTGTTATCCTATAGTGTAAAGAATTCTTGTACATATGTGTGATTTATTTTGAATATATTATCTTAAAACAAGTAGATTGCATATTATCTGTTTATTGTTTGAATTCACAGGAATTTTCTATGAAGACACAAGCCTCATTATGCAAAACCTGACGAGAGAACTATTCGAAATTTGTGACAAGTGAGCATGACAAGAGGGATGTTCAATTTTCTATTTTATAGCTCTGTAACCAAGTAAGTTTGTGTTTTTGAAGATAAACACAAAGCTACACTATGGGCTATCTGTGCTCTGCTCATCATGGGTATCAAAACCCAATTTCTAACATAGCAAATCTACAGACATACCACCAAGTTATTAGGAGACAACAAAATAAGAGCAAAGGCTATAAAGGTTATACTTTGCCTGAATGACAACAACATTAAAATGAATAACACATTAAATTTTGTACTTCTTGGAGAAACTGTAAATAAATCAGAGAAACAGTGATACCTTCAGAGCTAATGTCACACAAATCTCATAATAGGGGAAATTCGAGATTTTTATTAAATGCTGTTATATAAAATTAAAACTTTTCTTATTATTGTCAAGTTTAATTAAGTTTGGAATGTAACTCTGTAAAAACAGGACCTAGGAAGCAGGCTAATAGCTTAATAAAATTATCTTGGCACTCTGGTGTTTTGATAGAGTAGAACTGTTCTGTTCAGTTGATTGCATCCTCTGTTTTTCATTTGGTGTTTCATTCTTGGCTTAGGATTACAGTGTTTTACACAAATATACTGTACTTTTTTCATTTGCAATGATGGTAAACATGAAAGGGTGTTTTATTAAGTTTTGTGAATCTGGTTTCAAATCTTCTTATTTTTTAATGTAGAATTTTGGGAAGTTATAACATATTCTTTTATAACTAATATTAATATTTTGTGATTTTACATAACTTTTATTTAGTAATTATTGTAGGTAAGGCCTGTATTCTTGTGTGAATTATGTTTAAAGGCCAAATTTACTAAAAGTCAAAATTATTTTTCGCTGATTTCAGGGACAAATGATTAAATTACAGTATAATGTTGTTTAGCTTATGTAATGTCAATTTTTTTCATTATTTGAATTCTGCAGCTTTTGTTCTGGTGGTTGTGTGATCATTTTTAAACAATGACTGGCAGAAATTTGTTGATGTCAATGAAGGGAACTTTTTACAAGGTTAATTTCTTTATCTACACCATTCAATTGAACAGAGTTGTGAAACTGTGTTACTAAGTTGTTGAATTTTTTGTTTGGTTTCATGGGTGAAATTCAGAGAATGTAGAGGCCTTTGTGGTATGAGTGTTCTTACTGTAAATTTGGGTATTCAGCCATATGTCAGATCTAATAACACTGAGGTTAAGAAAATATATCTATTTGTTGTTTTCATGTTTGATGATGAATTTAATATTAGGGTGAATATGTTAAAGAAAATATGATTGTGTTCAGAAAAAGTGAAACAACCAAAGTATCTTCAACATATCTGTATCAGCAGGAGAGGGAAGGATAGAAATGAATTGTGGATTTTATTGTATCTTCAACATATCTGTATCAGCAGGAGGGAAGGATAGAAATGAATTGTGGATTTTATTGTATCTTCAACATATCTGTATCAGCAGGAGAGGGAAGGATAGAAATGAATTGTGGATTTTATTGTATCTTCAACATATCTGTATCAGCAGGAGAGGGAAGGATAGAAATGAATTGTGAATTTTATTGTATCTTCAACATATCTGTATCAGCAGGAGAGGGAAGGATAGAAATGAATTGTGGATTTTATTGTATCTTCAACATATCTGTATCAGCAGGAGAGGAAAGGATAGAAATGAATTGTGGATTTTATTGTATCTTCAACATATCTGTATCAGCAAGAGAGGGAAGGATAGAAATGAATTGTGGATTTTATTGTATCTTCAACATATCTGTATCAGCAGGAGAGGGAAGGATAGAAATGAATTGTGGATTTTATTGTATCTTCAACATATCTGTATCAGCAGGAGAGGGAAGGATAGAAATGAATTGTGGATTTTATTGTATCTTCAACATATCTGTATCAGCAGGAGAGGGAAGGATAGAAATGAATTGTGGATTTTATTGTTTGTGATTTGATTAGGGTCATGTATGTTTGTTAGAACATGTGAAGTAGGATTGTAAACTATCTATCTGAAGAAATCTTTTGTTGTTAAAGATTGAACTAATATTTTGTGTTGTAAATTCTAAGAAGTAAACAGTATGTGACTGACCACATGACCTCTTTGCATTCATTTAAAGTCTTTGTAGTTTTGATAATACTAACTTTTAATACAGTGTGTATCTTCAAAAAATTGACAGACTTTCTGTAAACATTACAAGTATTTCACAAAATAATTTTTAGTGAAACATTTTTAATAAACGAAATAAAAAACTGTCAGTGAATATATGGAGTTTTTTTTTTACTAGCTAGGATTAAAAATATTTTTACATGTTTTATTTACATGTTCTCTAGTTTCTGAAACATATTTGAGATGTTTGTTTTCAGTACAACTTTATATTTTATCTGCTATTTTCTCTACTATAACCCAATACACTGTTGGTCTGTTTTACAGACCCTGTAACCACAAAATTCTATATTCATTTATCATAAGTAGCTTTAAGTTCATAACAGTATACATCTATTTATGCTTCAGTTTTATTGACCTTTGAGAATTATGTCTAACTACTATGGTTCATACTGTTTTTAGTTACATTTATGATAATAAATGAATGAACACAAAACCAAGAAATAAAGAACTATCTTGTTTGTTGTTTTTGCTGTTGACTGTCAGTGACACTAAACTACTGTTTTTTTATACCAGTTGTAGTAATTATCTTGGCACTCTGGTGTTTTGATAGAGTAGAACTGTTCTGTTCAGTTGATTGCATCCTCTGTTTTTCATTTGGTGTTTCATTCTTGGCTTAGGATTACAGTGTTTTACACAAATATACTGTACTTTTTTCATTTGCAATGATGGTAAACATGAAAGGGTGTTTTATTAAGTTTTGTGAATCTGGTTTCAAATCTTCTTATTTTTTAATGTAGAATTTTGGGAAGTTATAACATATTCTTTTATAACTAATATTAATATTTTGTGATTTTACATAACTTTTATTTAGTAATTATTGTAGGTAAGGCCTGTATTCTTGTGTGAATTATGTTTAAAGGCCAAATTTACTAAAAGTCAAAATTATTTTTCGCTGATTTCAGGGACAAATGATTAAATTACAGTATAATGTTGTTTAGCTTATGTAATGTCAATTTTTTTCATTATTTGAATTCTGCAGCTTTTGTTCTGTGATCATTTTTAAACAATGACTGGCAGAAATTTGTTGATGTCAATGAAGGGAACTTTTTACAAGGTTAATTTCTTTATCTACACCATTCAATTGAACAGAGTTGTGAAACTGTGTTACTAAGTTGTTGAATTTTTTGTTTGAAATGAATTGTGGATTTTATTGTATCTTCAACATATCTGTATCAGCAAGAGAGGGAAGGATAGAAATGAATTGTGGATTTTATTGTATCTTCAACATATCTGTATCAGCAGGAGAGGGAAGGATAGAAATGAATTGTGGATTTTATTGTATCTTCAACATATCTGTATCAGCAGGAGAGGGAAGGATAGAAATGAATTGTGGATTTTATTGTATCTTCAACATATCTGTATCAGCAGGAGAGGGAAGGATAGAAATGAATTGTGGATTTTATTGTTTGTGATTTGATTAGGGTCATGTATGTTTGTTAGAACATGTGAAGTAGGATTGTAAGCTATCTATCTGAAGAAATCTTTTGTTGTTAAAGATTGAACTGATATTTTGTGTTGTAAATTCTAAGAAGTAAACAGTATGTGACTGACCACATGACCTCTTTGCATTCATTTAAAGTCTTTGTAGTTTTGATAATACTAACTTTTAATACAGTGTGTATCTTAAAAAATTGACAGACTTTCTGTAAACATTACAAGTCTTTCACAAAATAATTTTTAGTGAAACATTTTTAATAAACGAAATAAAAAACTGTCAGTGAATATATGGAGTATTTTTTTTACTAGCTAGGATTAAAAATATTTTTACATGTTTTATTTACATGTTCTCTAGTTTCTGAAACATATTTGAGATGTTTGTTTTCAGTACAACTTTATATTTTATCTGCTATTTTCTCTACTATAACCCTATACACTGTTGGTCTGTTTTACAGACCCTGTAACCACAAAATTCTATATTCATTTATCATAAGTAGCTTTAAGTTCATAACAGTATACATCTATTTATGCTTCAGTTTTATTGACCTTTGAGAATTATGTCTAACTACTATGGTTCATACATTATAAACTGTAAGACAATTACAGAAGGTGGACTTCATGTTACATTGTCAAATTACATTACCCATGAGCTAATCTGAGCTGTTCATGTGTGCTTCATGAAACATTATTACATTGTTATTTATTTTATTAAATCTAACCTTAATTAACCTAAAAAGATCCCAATTTTTAAATTTTAGTTACATTTATGATAATAAATGAAGAATGAACACAAAAACCAAGAAATAAAGAACTATCTTGTTTGTTGTTTTTGCTGTTGACTGTCAGTGACACTAAACTACTGTTTTTTTATACCAATTGTAGTAATACACTAAATCAACTTTATTTAATTAAATAATGCACAAAAAAACATTGAATAATAACATGCAAAAAGCAGACAATGATCCATAACTATTATGGCTTTCTAATTATGTGACAGGAGCTACTACAAAATCATCCAAGCTAGTCATCTCTCCTATTCAGAAAACAATGTAATATGTCAACCTTGGCTTTCTACTGGTTGTACATAATAATAGTATTAAGAGTAAGAGAGAGCTAGTGGCAAATCATGAAAGAATGTGAAAAGTGTGTGTAACAGGAGGGGTCTGAATATCTATTTGATGGCTCTAACCAGATAAAACTGAAAACTTATGATTTCCCTGAGCAATGATGATTTTATACTTAGTAATTTATGTTAAATTTCTTACTTATTGGAGGAGTGGTGAATAAAATGGAAAAGAGGGGATTCCCAGAAATAATATGTCACATTTCTCACACTAAGGGTAATCCAGGAAGATAATATGTCACATTTCTCACACTAAGGGTAATTCCGGAAGATAATGTCACATTTCTCACACTAAGGGTAATCCAGGAAGATAATATGTCACATTTCTAACATTAAGGGTAATTCAGGAAGATAATGTCACATTTCTCACACTAAGGGTAATCCAGGAAGATAATATGTCACATTTCTCACACTAAGGGTAATCCAGGAAGATAATATGTCACATTTCTCACACTAAGGGTAATCCAGGAAGATAATATGTCACATTTCTCACACTAAGGATAATCCAGGAAGATAATATGTCACATTTCTCACACTAAGGGTAATCCAGGAAGATAATATGTCACATTTCTCACACTAATGGTAATCCAAGAAGATAATATGTGACATTTCTCACTCTAAGGGTAATTCAGGAAGATAATATGTCACATTTCTCACACTAAGGGTAATTCAGGAAGATAATATGTCACATTTCTCATACTAAGGGTAATCCAGGAAAATAATATGTCAAATTTCTCACACTAAGGGTAATTCAGGAAGATAATATGTCATAGAGAATACCATAGAAAATGTGTCAAAGTTTTAAGAATAGACTGAGCAGCTTCCTGAATGATACAGTCAGTCATTGCTACCACACAGTCGACTATTGATGGCATACAATTTCTGACAGACCAGTGAAAGAGGGCCAGTATCTCTCAAAATGACAGGAAAATGATCACTGTCAACCCTCCAAGAAAAGTGAAAGAGAGCAGAGTGATCAATAGCAGCAAAAAACAAACTAGGTGGATGAGAATAAGTATAAGAACCAGTATTGAATAGAGGAAGATTATGAACTGAGAGCATACACTCTACAGAATGACTCTTCCCCCTCAATATCAGCACCAGAAGGGATATCTATTAAAGTACCACTGGATTAAAAATGGAGATGGCAACTGTTCAAGGACATCATCAAGGTCTCTCCAGGAGACAGGTAGATGGAACAAACAATGATGTTATGATACAAGAAAATATGGTCATGAACTTCAAGGGTGTATTGAAAGTCACAGACTAGGTGAGTAGATGTTTGTCAACTGATGGTCAGCCTAAGTTAGCAAATGGATCAACAGTTTCAGTACTGATTAGAGCATGTTACAAATGTTGAGAGGTACCAACAAATCATAACATGGCAATAGGCAATGGCTAAGTTGGGGTTGAGAAAGTGAAGACACTGGATGCAGTAGTGAGAGCCAGCTTAGTAACTGATGATCACATGACACACAGTTCATCTGTGCATGCTGATTGTCAAAACAGTGAGAAAGTTTCCCACAATAAGAATAAAGGTGGACACTCCATACTATGTGGGAGATCTTGAAGTCATACATATGACAGGTGGTAGGAATTTGGAGAAACCAGACAGAAAGAAGATAGATGAAACATCTGCAGTCACTGAAGGAAAGAAGGCCAAGCAAATCATTGAGCACTTGCAAGTATCAAGAGGCAACATTCTGAATGTAGGTCTGCAGAAACTACAAGAAAGCAGAGAAAGACACTTCACTGCAGCAAGTCTGGGACACTACCCACGAGAAAATCAAACACAATACATAATGGAAAGAGACTTGCATATCAGAGGATCCAAAAGGAGTATTGAACCAGACCTATCAAAGCAGTTCTACTGAGAAAGCTAAATATATCAAAGGCAATTAAAGTGTACCTATGAAAAGACCAAAGATTAGCATTTCAAGCACAGGCAGAAGGTCTTAGTTCTGCTATCTACAGAGAAAGAAATTTTGCAATGAAAAAAACCTTTTGAAGTCCAGGAATTTATCAACATAATGTACTAGAAAATGAAAGCTGATGGGAAACAAAAGCCTAAATTTGTCAGAGGTACTTCAAAAGGGAAAAAAGACATAACAGGTGTGGCTGTCAAAGATGCAGAATCAGAAGATGGTGACTTCATCTTAGAAGATAAAGACCAACAAGGTCTAAAACCATCAGGTGAAGATGAGACAAACCAAGATGTCAAAACAAATGAAGAACTGACTGGCAAGCAGAACAAAAATATATAGGAGCAACAAGTACACATACATCTTCACAGATGGGCCAAGCAAAATAGACCTCATGCCACATAAGATCAAGATGAAAATATGTGATCCTGTCAGGGAGAAGCCCTACCAGATGTTCCATGAGAAGAGAGATCAACAAGGGAATTGCAAATATTGATGTGGACCATAAGAGACTTCATGTATGAATTGAAAACAGTCTATATATATATATATATATATATATATATATATAGTAAAAAATATATAAATATTCTTCATGAAAAGAGACTTATTTTTAGATATACAAGACTGTTTAATATAAAAATTATTTAGTTGATTTAGTGATCTAAGATTTAATGATAATTTAGTTTTCATAACAGCAACATAATTATTTTAAATATGACAGTCATGACAAGAATCATATATAGTTCAATTTTTATAAACTGACATTACATGTATTTTACTCATTGCCTTAAGTGAGTAGTGTTGCAACATATGTATGCAAAAAACTGTGAACCTGACGATGACCGAAGAAGGTCGAAACGTTGTTCGCTCTTCTACATAAAATACTTTCTCAACCCAAACAAGCCGTTTTTGCATACATATTTCTCTACAAGTGGGTTTTCTCAACATCATTGAGTGTTGCAACATAGTTTCTCATATTTTGTAGAAAGTTCTAGACCTCAGTTAAACAATGTATGTATACAGGCAATCAAGTAAATGCAAATTAATTCAGAATATGTTAAGTCAGTGAAAGTGAAGTTAGACAGTGTAACTGTTAGTTTAGTCACAATGAGCAATATTTTAAAGTGAGTTTCAAAGTTTAACAGCAATAATGAGAATAATTTGTCTCATCAAAGTGTGGTATAAAATAACTGAAACAACTTGTGTGGACTTTGATGAAAAGGAGACAATTATTTAAGGTTCTGGATACAACTGTGATAACATGAGGTAATGTAAGTGAATTTATCACAGGTTGTTTAGTAATAAACAATTGGATTATAAAACTGAATCAGCCTGTGTGGACTTTTCGCAAGAAGAGAATTATTTTAAATTTTAGATACAACTTTGTTATCCTATAGTGTAAAGAATTCTTGTACATATGTGTGACTTATTTTGAATATATTATTTTAAAACAAGTAGATTGCGTGTTGTCTGTTTATTGTTTGAATTCACAGGAATTTTCTATGAAGACACAAGCCTCCTTATGCAAAACCTGACGAGAGAACTATTCGAAATTTGTGACAAGTGAGCATGACAAGAGGGATGTTCAATTTTCTATTTTATAGCTCTGTAACCAAGTAAGTTTGTGTTTTTGAACATAAACACAAAGCTACACTATGGGCTATCTGTGCTCTGCTCATCACGGGTATCAAAACCCAATTTCTAACATAGCAAGTCTACAGACATACCACCAAGTTATTGGGAGACAACAAAATAAGAGCAAAGGCTATAAAGGTTATACTTTGCCTGAATGACAACAACATTAAAATGAATAACACATTTTGTACTTCTTGGAGAAACTGTAAATAAATCAGAGAAACAGTGATACCTTCAGAGCTAATGTCACACAATTCTCATAATAGGGGAAATTCGAGATTTTTATTAAATACTGTTATATAAAATTAAAACTTTTCTTATTATTATCAAGTTTAATTAAGTTTTGAATGTAACTCTGTAAAAACAGGACCTAGGAAGCAGGCTAATAGCTTAATAAAATTATCTTGGCACTCTGGTGTTTTGATAGAGTAGAACTGTTCTGTTCAGTTGATTGCATCCTCTGTTTTTCATTTGGTGTTTCATTCTTGGCTTAGGATTACAATGTTTTACACAAATATACTGTACTTTTTTCATTTGCAATGATGGTAAACATGAAAGGGTGTTTTATTAAGTTTTGTGAATCTGGTTTCAAATCTTCTAATTTTTTAATGTAGAATTCTGGGAAGTTATAACATATTCTTTTATAACTAATATTAATATTTTGTGATTTTACATAACTTTTATTTAGCAATTATTGTAGGTAAGGCCTGTATTCTTGTGTGAATTATGTTTAAAGGCCAAATTTACTAAAAGTCAAAATTATTTTTCGCTGATTTCAGGGACAAATGATTAAATTACAGTATAATGTTGTTTAGCTTATGTAATGTCAATTTTTTTCATTATTTGAATTCTGCAGCTTTTGTTCTGGTGGTTGTGTGATCATTTTTAAACAATGACTGGCAGAAATTTGTTGATGTCAATGAAGGGAACTTTTTACAAGGTTAATTTCTTTATCTACACCATTCAATTGAACAGAGTTGTGAAACTGTGTTACTAAGTTGTTGAATTTTTTGTTTGGTTTCATGGGTGAAATTCCAGAGAATGTAGAGGCCTTTGTGGTATGAGTGTTCTTACTGTAAATTTGGGTATTCAGCCATATGTCAGATCTAATAACACTGAGGTTAAGAAAATATATCTATTTGTTGTTTTCATGTTTGATGATGAATTTAATATTAGGGTGAATATGTTAAAAGAAAATATGATTGTGTTCAGAAAAAGTGAAACAACCAAAAGTATCTTCAACATATCTGTATCAGCAGGAGAGGGAAGGATAGAAATGAATTGTGGATTTTATTGTATCTTCAACATATCTGTATCAGCAGGAGGGGGAAGGATAGAAATGAATTGTGGATTTTATTGTATCTTCAACATATCTGTATCAGCAGGAGAGGGAAGGATAGAAATGAATTGTGGATTTTATTGTATCTTCAACATATCTGTATCAGCAGGAGAGGGAAGGATAGAAATGAATTGTGAATTTTATTGTATCTTCAACATATCTGTATCAGCAGGAGAGGGAAGGATAGAAATGAATTGTGGATTTTATTGTATCTTCAACATATCTGTATCAGCAGGAGAGGAAAGGATAGAAATGAATTGTGGATTTTATTGTATCTTCAACATATCTGTATCAGCAAGAGAGGGAAGGATAGAAATGAATTGTGGATTTTATTGTATCTTCAACATATCTGTATCAGCAGGAGAGGGAAGGATAGAAATGAATTGTGGATTTTATTGTATCTTCAACATATCTGTATCAGCAGGAGAGGGAAGGATAGAAATGAATTGTGGATTTTATTGTATCTTCAACATATCTGTATCAGCAGGAGAGGGAAGGATAGAAATGAATTGTGGATTTTATTGTTTGTGATTTGATTAGGGTCATGTATGTTTGTTAGAACATGTGAAGTAGGATTGTAAACTATCTATCTGAAGAAATCTTTTGTTGTTAAAGATTGAACTAATATTTTGTGTTGTAAATTCTAAGAAGTAAACAGTATGTGACTGACCACATGACCTCTTTGCATTCATTTAAAGTCTTTGTAGTTTTGATAATACTAACTTTTAATACAGTGTGTATCTTCAAAAAATTGACAGACTTTCTGTAAACATTACAAGTATTTCACAAAATAATTTTTAGTGAAACATTTTTAATAAACGAAATAAAAAACTGTCAGTGAATATATGGAGTTTTTTTTTTACTAGCTAGGATTAAAAATATTTTTACATGTTTTATTTACATGTTCTCTAGTTTCTGAAACATATTTGAGATGTTTGTTTTCAGTACAACTTTATATTTTATCTGCTATTTTCTCTACTATAACCCAATACACTGTTGGTCTGTTTTACAGACCCTGTAACCACAAAATTCTATATTCATTTATCATAAGTAGCTTTAAGTTCATAACAGTATACATCTATTTATGCTTCAGTTTTATTGACCTTTGAGAATTATGTCTAACTACTATTGTTCATACATTATAAACTGTAAGACACTTACAGAAGGTGGACTTCATGTTACATTGTCAAATTACATTACCCATGAGCTAATCTGAGCTGTTCATGTGTGCTTCATGAAACATTATTACATTGTTATTTATTTTATTAAATCTAACCTTAACTAACCTAAAGAGATCCCAATTTTTAAATTTTAGTTACATTTATGATAATAAATGAAGAATGAACACAAAAACCAAGAAATAAAGAACTATCTTGTTTGTTGTTTTTGCTGTTGACTGTCAGTGACACTAAACTACTGTTTTTTTATACCAGTTGTAGTAATACACTAAATCAACTTTATTTAATTAAATAATGCACAAAAAAACATTGAATAATAACATGCAAAAAGCAGACAATGATCCATAACTATTATGGCTTTCTAATTATGTGACAGGAGCTACTACAAAATCATCCAAGCTAGTCATCTCTCCTATTCAGAAAACAATGTAATATGTCAACCTTGGCTTTCTACTGGTTGTACATAATAATAGTATTAAGAGTAAGAGAGAGCTAGTGGCAAATCATGAAAGAATGTGAAAAGTGTGTGTAACAGGAGGGGTCTGAATATCTATTTGATGGCTCTAACCAGATAAAACTGAAAACTTATGATTTCCCTGAGCAATGATGATTTTATACTTAGTAATTTATGTTAAATTTCATACTTATTGGAGGAGTGGTGAATAAAATGGAAAAGAGGGGATTCCCAGAGATAATATGTCACATTTCTCACACTAAGGGTAATCCAGGAAGATAATATGTCACATTTTTCACACTAAGGGTAATTCAGGAAGATAATATGTCACATTTCTCACACTAAGGGTAATCCAGGAATATCATATGTCACATTTCTCACACTAAGGGTAATCCAGGAAGATAATATGTCACATTTCTCACACTAAGGGCAATTCAGGAAGATAATATGTCACATTTCTCACACTAAGGGTAATCCAGGAAAATAATATGTCACATTTCTCACACTAAGGGTAATCCAGGAAAATAATATGTCACATTTCTCACACTAAGGGTAATTCAGGAAGATATGTCATTTATCACACTCAGGGTAATCCAAGAAGATATGTCACATTTCTCACACTAATGGTAATCCAAGAAGATAATATGTCACATTTCTCACACAAAGGGTAAACCAGGAAGATAATATGTCACATTTTTCACACTAAGGATAATTCAGGATTTTCTTAAATATTGCCTTATAAAATTAAGAACTTAAAATTTATATACCATTAAAATATAGGTTATTACCTACAATTTTGTTATACTAATTGGTATAAAGTAAACAAAAATTTCATTACATTTTAAAACCTTGTGACATGCACATTAAAGGATGTCTGTGGCGATAGGGCTAAGAGATTGGGATCATTGAGGTAGAGGTCAAGTGCAATGTTATGCACTCCCTTAAAATGAACTTCAGTGAAATGTGAACATGGCATCACAGCTAACCATCAAAGCTTCAGGTTTGGTTGTTTCTGAAGCTAAAAACATCTTTCAAAAAGGAACTAGCAGATGTTATGTATATTGTGTGAAAGCTCAAGCCATGTACCTACCAAACCTGTAGTTGAATGAGTCATTGCAGCTACACACTGTGCTGCTGGTGTTCACAAAAGACTGCTATAGGGTGTTTGTTGTGATTTATTGCTTTTGATGGAAGATGATGGCCCAAAATACAGGCTATACAGGCATAAAATTGAAAGAAAACAGATGTGAATAAAATATCAGTTTAAACCCTAATTATAAGAGAAAAATATATTAAATTTTTCTTTCACTGAACATCAGTGATTCCCTGCAGTTAGTGTAAGAAAAAATATAGTTTTACCAAAATAAAAGAAATGATAATAATTTTAATATTCTAGAGGTTATGTAAGCTTGCATAAATGCTGCTCGATAGCTAAATGTTTGTTTAATTGCAGTATCCATAACTCATAATAAATAATTGTAAAAAAGGAATATTTTCTCAATAATAGTATTTTTTATGAAAAGTACTGCACAGGAAAACACTGCCCAACTTTTTGTTTAACTCTTTTGCAATGGGCTCCGTATAATTTACATGAGCTCGTCTACACATTTGCAAACTAAGTATTTGCAGTATAACTTTTGATACAGAATGTGTATCTTCACAAGGTTTGGTAGACGTTTAGTGAAGGTTACAGTATTTTGTACACAAATATCAGATTTTTAATGAAATATTTTGACAAAGTATTTGTTTGTGAAAATAGTTTGTTTTACTACTACTGGTCTGAGTGCAAAGTGATTTCATATTATGATTGAGAAAACTATTATTTGATCCAAAATCTCAAATATTATTTGTGTATATTCTAAAACTTTCTAAATACATTTTAAATGTTTATCAGAATGGTTTGTATGGGTATTAACACTTTTCTTGATAAGCATAGAGTGTGTCCAGCAACAATCATTTCCAAACTCTCTTTGTTAACCTGAAGATGACCTAGAAAGGTCAAAATGTTGTTCTCTGCTTATCAACAAAAGTATTAATACCCATACCAGCCATTCTGAGATACATTTTTATTTCAAGTGGGTTTCTCATCATTAAGAATTTCAAATGTTTGTTTTCAGTAAGACATAATATTTTGTTATTTTCTATACTCTATGTGGGGTCTGTCACTTAACCAACCACATAACCATCATAAAAAAATTATGAAATAAATATAAATTGACTTTTATCATGCTTGAATGACTACGTATTATAACACAAAATTACAAATGTTTAGTTTATGTAGCTTTAGTCTCATAATGTTATATATTTATCATTTTTTGTCATATTGACCATCTAGTTGTGTCTGACTAACATTACATAACTTGTATTGACAGTGCACGTGCACTCATGTTACTATATCCAATAACATAAAACTGACCCAGTCTTGGTTGTGTTTTAGAGGACTAGTATTTTGTATTATACAGTAGCATTTAAATTATCATATATGTATACAGATTATTAATATTTAGAAATAAGTTATAAAACTTATTTTTCTAAAATATACTACAATAAATAAAGTTGTCAAGCAAACAATTACCTCTTTTAGCTATGACCTCTGAACTCAGTTGCTACTGGACACAGGTTACTAATCCTTTTAAAATTTTGCATGTGGAGAATATGAAGCAAAATGTTTTTAGGTTTTATATATATAATTGCATAACCAGAAAATCGTAAGTAACTATACTGACACCACAGAATTCCAATATAATTTAATAAGCTTAGTAACTAAGCTGTATTTAGGTTTAAAAAAAAATCTTTAAGCAGGCAAAAGACACAGCATACCTTCTTCTTAAAATCTGCACTCAAAAGAACATGGTAGCCTTTTCACAAATTATAATGGCTGAGAAAACCACAAAGGTGACATTCTGAGCTGTTGATTGGTTATTCACACCTCATATATTGTACTAAGAATATATAAAGGACCATTTTTAAAAATAGAAAGAGGTGAATGGAACCACTGTGTTTGATTCAGTTCAAAGCCACATCTCAGCAAAATATAAAAAAGATACGAGGTTCATATTTTATATTCCAGCTTATCAATATTGATAACTTGAGTTCCTATGAAACTTTAGACTTAATATTTCAACATAACAAAAATCTAATTTTAAACATTCAACGTATCATGTGACTCACTAAAATGTATATTTAGTTGAACTCTTTTAATATGTAATTTTAAATTAAGAAATTAACTCATATATAATATTAAAATTTGAATTAAAATCTATAATTTGATTCCAAACGTAATGACAAATTCAGAAAATAGTAATTCAATAAAATTTTGAATACAAGTCGACAAAGAGAATGACACAGCCTTTGACCTGTGACCCATCATGAAAGGGTCAATTGTAGTACTCATAATTCATACTAAACAACTGTAAAAACTGAACATTTTCTCACCAAAGTTTTTTCTAGGAAACACTGCATGGAAAAAGTGCTGAGGTTGTGCTCTTTTGTCAAACATTGTATGAAAATGATTCAACATACAGAGCTCAATTTTACTGATATAAACTGTAATATTTTTATACACTTAAAGTGGTACTTAGTGAAGACATAAGTTTTTCTCCAAGTAATATATTTAAAAATTAGATCAGTAAAGATATAATCAAACCCTCACACACAGTTCAGTGGAAGTCACTTTGTTGTAGCGAGAAGACTACTTTTAATTAAAATTCTGTTGTAGTATAAAGAAGTGGTTGTTGTACATAACACAGTTAGCTTTTTAATTGTTTGAATACTCAAAGTATGATACTGTTTATAAATTTTTGATTGTGGTGTTACCAATAGATGACACAGTAGTTTTGGTTGAATTATTTAAATGCTGACATAAAAGCTACAACAACTATAGATAGATAAAATGTGAAACTGTAAGTTGAAATGAAGTATTTTTATTCTTAGCATAAAAATCATCTTTCACTCAAACTGACTCAGGAAAGTTTCATATATTCACTGACAAATCTTTAACAGAAATACTTTATTAAATTAACTCTGTTTTCTTTCTATTCACTACAGACTTATAATGTTTGCTAAAATACTTGCCAAATTTTGTTAGAATTATGTAAAGTTCCAAACTTCCAGATCACCCAAATTGGCCCATTTGATATTGAAAGAATAAATTAAAGACATTTTCAACAAACTCTAAAAGCCAGTAAAAGAATATGACAATAGATATTTTCTACAAACCATGCTGTTGTCGTAGTTGCTTTTTCGCTTCTTTTCTTCGGTTGTTGAACCAGTTGTTAACTACTGGAAGTGTAACCTTCTCGCGCTCTAATACTGGCCGATCTGTAAATGACAGATTTTCTTAGTTTCTTTGCCAGGATCAGATGCCAAAATTAAAACTGTTCCTTTCTACAATTTCTTTTTATTTACAGTATCTTGACTAAAATAATTTCACGTAGAATACATACACATTTTGCTTAAATTTTTATATTAGAGAAGTGTGACTTTTTTTTTTGTGGTCAAAAAGCAAAAATTAACCCTTTAGGCACAGCCATCTGCATATGGCAGCCACATAATGCAGTTTAAATTTCGTGTTATAAATGCAAATGACGTTGATAGTTATACCAGTAATACTGAAGCTAGATCTGTAGGGACAACTGTTAATGGTGGCATGGTTATGAAGTTCCCATTTATAAAAGGTAGAATTAAGTGAAAATCTTGGGGACATGGTACTGAATGTAATAACAATCGTTACTATTGCTAGTGCAGATGGGTGAACAATTACACATCTATCTAAGACTAGGCCTGATAGGGCACAACTTGCATGTGGACATGGTTGACTTATTCCTGGCAATCAAACTAGACATGGATTGGTAGTGCAACTAATGATGAATGGAGGTTGGTGGTGTGTAATGAACATTTCTAACCTTGGTAATAGAAATACACTGTTGTTAGTGTGGCATTACTTTATGTTCCTACCCTAAATGAAGCTCATACCAAAAAAAGTGATGTCACTAATGTTTCCAGCATGAGTACTTTCCTGATCACCTGTTACTCAGCACACCTACCTACATTTATACTGTTCAAGTCCATAAAATAATATTTCTCAAACATGGGTGCTGTTTAAGTGAATATTGCAGTCCTTTAAATTACTTCTTTATTGACAGTTTGATGTCAGTACATTGTAACAAACATAAAACATTTAAATTAATTCTTTATTGACTGTTTGATGTTAGTATTTTGTGACAAACATAAAACATTTAAATTACTTCTTTATTGACTGTTTGATGTTAGTATTTTGTGACAAACATGAAACATTTAAATTACTTCTTTATTGATAGTTTGATGTTAGTATTTTGTGACAAAATAAAACATTTAAGTTACTTCTTTATTGATAGTTTGATGTTAGTATTTTATGACAAAATAAAACATTTAAGTTACTTCTTTATTGATAGTTTGATGTTAGTATTTTATGACAAAATAAAACATTTAAAATACTTTATTGATAGTTTGATGTTAGTATTTTGTGACAAACATAAAACATTTAAATTACTTCTTTATTGACAGTTTGATGTTAGTATGTTGTGACAAACATAAAACATTTAAATTACTTCTTTATTGATAGTTTGATGTTAGTATTTTGTGACAAACATAAAACATTTAAATTACTTCTTTATTGACGGTTTGATGTTAGTATTTTATGACAAAATAAAAGATTTAAATTACTTCTTTATTGACTGTTTGATGTTAGTATTTTGTAACAAACATAAAACATTTAAATTACTTCTTTATTGATAGTTTGATGTTAGTATGTTGTGATAAACATAAAACATTTAAATTACTTCTTTATTGATAGTTTGATGTTAGTATTTTATGACAAAATAAAACATTTAAATTACTACTTTATTGACTGTTTGATGTTAGTATTTTGTGACAAACATAAAACATTTAAATTACTTCTTTATTGATAGTTTGGTGTTAGTTTAAATTACTTCTTTATTGACACTTTGATGTTAGTATTTTGTGACAAACATAAAACATTTAAATTACTTCTTTATTGACTGTTTGATGTTAGTATTTTGTGACAAACATAAAACATTTGAATTACTTCTTTACTGACAGTGTTTGATGTTAGTATTTTGTGACAAACATAAAACATTTAAATTCCTTCTTTATTGAAAGTTTGATGTTAGTTTAAATTACTTCTTTATTGATAGTTTGATGTTAGTTTAAATTACTTCTTTACTGACAGTGTTTGATGTTAGTATTTTGTGATAAACATAAAACATTTAAGTTACTTCTTTATTGATAGTTTGATGTTAGTATTTTGTGACAAACATAAAACATTTAAATTATTTCTTTATTGATAGTTTGATGTTAGTATGTTGTGAAAAACATAAAACATTTAAATTAATTCTTTATTGACTGTTTGATGTTAGTATTTTGTGACAAACATAAAACATTTAAATTACTTCTTTATTGACAGTTTGATGTCAGAACATTGTTACAAACACAAAACATTTAAATTACTTCTTTATTGACAGTTTGATGTTAGTATGTTGTGACAAACAAAAAACATTTAAATTACTTCTTTATTGATAGTTTGATGTTAGTTTAAATTACTTCTTTATTGATAGTTTGATGTTAGTTTAAATTACTTCTTTATTGACAGTTTGATGTTAGCATTTTGTGACAAACATAAAACATTTAAATTCCTTCTTTACTGACAGTGTTTGATGTTAGTATTTTGTGACAAACATAAAACATTTAAATTCCTTCTTTATTGACAGTTTGATGTTAGTATTTTGTGACAAACATGAAACATTTAAATTACTTCTTTATTGATAGTTTGATGTTAGTTTAAATTACTTCTTTATTGATAGTTTGATGTTAGTTTAAATTACTTCTTTATTGACAGTTTGATGTTAGTATTTTGTGACAAACATAAAACATTTAAATTCCTTCTTTACTGACAGTGTTTGATGTTAGTATTTTATGACAAAATAAAACATTTAAATTACTTCTTTATTGACAGTTTGATATTAGTATGTTGTGATAGACATAAAACATTTAAATTACTTCTTTATTGACTGTTTGATGTTAGTATTTTGTGACAAACATAAAACATTTAAATTACTTCTTTATTGACTGTTTGATGTTAGTATTTTAGACAAATATAAAACATTTAAATTACTTCTTTATTGACTGTTTGATGTTAGTATTTTGTGACAAACATAAAACATTTAAATTACTTCTTTATTGACTGTTTGATGTTAGTATGTTGTGAAAAACATAAAACATTTAAATTACTACTTTATTGACTGTTTGATGTTAGTATGTTGTGACAAACATAAAACATTTAAATTACTTCTTTATTGACAGTTTGATGTCAGAACATTGTTACAAACATAAAACATTTAAATTACTTCTTTATTGACTGTTTGATGTTAGTATTTTGTGATAAACATAAAACATTTAAGTAACTTCTTTATTGATAGTTTGATGTTAGTATTTTGTGATAAACATAAAACATTTAAGTTACTTCTTTATTGATAGTTTGATGTTAGTATTGTATGACAAAATAAAACATTTAAATTACTTCTTTAAATAAGTAAATACTGTTTGATGTTAGTATGTTGTGAAAAACATAAAACATTTAAGTTACTTCTTTATTGATAGTTTGATGTTAGTATGTTGTGAAAAACATAAAACCTTTAAATTACTTCTTTACTGATAGTTTGATGTCAGTACATTGTAACAAACATAAAACATTTAAATTAATTCTTTATTGACTGTTTGATGTTAGTATTTTGTGACAAACATAAAACATTTAAATTACTTCTTTATTGACTGTTTGATGTTAGTATTTTGTGACAAACATGAAACATTTAAATTACTTCTTTATTGATAGTTTGATGTTAGTATTTTGTGACAAACATAAAACATTTAAATTACTTCTTTATTGATGGTTTGATGTTAGTATTTTATGACAAAATAAAAGATTTAAATTACTTCTTTATTGACTGTTTGATGTTAGTATTTTGTAACAAACATAAAACATTTAAATTACTTCTTTATTGATAGTTTGATGTTAGTATGTTGTGATAAACATAAAACATTTAAATTACTTCTTTATTGATAGTTTGATGTTAGTATTTTATGACAAAATAAAACATTTAAATTACTACTTTATTGACTGTTTGATGTTAGTATTTTGTGACAAACATAAAACATTTAAATTACTTCTTTATTGATAGTTTGGTGTTAGTTTAAATTACTTCTTTATTGACACTTTGATGTTAGTATTTTGTGACAAACATAAAACATTTAAATTACTTCTTTATTGACTGTTTGATGTTAGTATGTTGTGACAAACATAAAACATTTGAATTACTTCTTTACTGACAGTGTTTGATGTTAGTATTTTGTGACAAACATAAAACATTTAAATTCCTTCTTTATTGAAAGTTTGATGTTAGTTTAAATTACTTCTTTATTGATAGTTTGATGTTAGTTTAAATTACTTCTTTACTGACAGTGTTTGATGTTAGTATTTTGTGATAAACATAAAACATTTAAGTTACTTCTTTATTGATAGTTTGATGTTAGTATTTTGTGACAAACATAAAACATTTAAATTATTTCTTTATTGATAGTTTGATGTTAGTATGTTGTGAAAAACATAAAACATTTAAATTACTACTTTATTGACTGTTTGATGTTAGTATGTTGTGACAAACATAAAACATTTAAATTACTTCTTTATTGATAGTTTGATGTTAGTTTAAATTACTTCTTTATTGATAGTTTGATGTTAGTTTAAATTACTTCTTTATTGACAGTTTGATGTTAGTATTTTGTGACAAACATAAAACATTTAAATTCCTTCTTTACTGACAGTGTTTGATGTTAGTATTTTATGACAAAATAAAACATTTAAATTACTTCTTTATTGACAGTTTGATATTAGTATGTTGTGATAGACATAAAACATTTAAATTACTTCTTTATTGACTGTTTGATGTTAGTATTTTGTGACAAACATAAAACATTTAAATTACTTCTTTATTGACTGTTTGATGTTAGTATTTTAGACAAATATAAAACATTTAAATTACTTCTTTATTGACTGTTTGATGTTAGTATTTTGTGACAAACATAAAACATTTAAATTACTTCTTTATTGACTGTTTGATGTTAGTATGTTGTGAAAAACATAAAACATTTAAATTACTACTTTATTGACTGTTTGATGTTAGTATGTTGTGACAAACATAAAACATTTAAATTACTTCTTTATTGACAGTTTGATGTCAGAACATTGTTACAAACATAAAACATTTAAATTACTTCTTTATTGACTGTTTGATGTTAGTATTTTGTGATAAACATAAAACATTTAAGTAACTTCTTTATTGATAGTTTGATGTTAGTATTTTGTGATAAACATAAAACATTTAAGTTACTTCTTTATTGATAGTTTGATGTTAGTATTGTATGACAAAATAAAACATTTAAATTACTTCTTTAAATAAGTAAATACTGTTTGATGTTAGTATGTTGTGAAAAACATAAAACATTTAAGTTACTTCTTTATTGATAGTTTGATGTTAGTATGTTGTGAAAAACATAAAACATTTAAATTACTTCTTTACTGATAGTTTGATGTTAGTATGTTGTGACAAATATAAAACATTTAAATTACTTCTTTATTGATAGTTTGATGTTAGTATATTATGACAAAATAAAACATTTAAATTACTTCTTTATTAACTGTTTGATATTAGTATTTTGTCACAAACATAAAACATTTAAATTACTTCTTTAACCCTTAAATGGCAGTCATTAATTTATGCTGCTACCTACAACATTCCCAGTGTTTAAGAGTTTATGACAGTGTTACCTGTTTGTCAGAGCTATAAGGCTTAACATGTTACTTTATTCAAGTACAATGAGTGTTACAGAAACATACAAATATAATCCTTAAAAATGGATATTTTCATAATTTCTTTTTTTTACTAAAAATACTTGTAACAAACATTACTGGAATGATAAATATGCAAATTGAGCTTTTCAACATTTTACATGTAGATGTTAACAAACCTGGTCGTCCTACAGCTCTGTTGCATTCTTTTACAATCTCCTCTCTCGTCTGTGCATCAGGATACGGATCTTGTTCATAGTAGCGTTCGAGAACTGCCAAGTGTGAAGTCTTGAATGTGAACCTCTCTCTTTTTAAGGGAATCAGGTCTCCATTATCTGACACCATTCGCTTTACTCCAGAGCTAGGGCACAGTTGAGCTAAAAATAAGACATATGTCGTATTTTAAAATACTGTAAATAATGTTGGCTATCTTGTTTACATTACATGTACAACTACTCACTGGAACTATAGTGCAAGTAATGTTAGCATGTGATACAATTCATTTATGCTTGTAATAGAGGAGACTTGTTAGAAAACAATGTACAAACACTTTTTATTTTCTGTCATACATATGTCATAAGCCAGCTCCACTCTCTTCTTATAATGACTCCAAACACTTTTCACTGATAATTATTATTACCACTACTACTGGCCCAGAACAGAATTTAACCTCTCCCAGACTACTGCCCATTGTTTGCTTCTGCCTATAGTGAAACAGTTATGTTTCCCTTTAATATGGATAAAAAAATGTTTAGTTTTTAGATGTAATATTTTACAGTACAAGAACAGACATTAACATTTTTAAACTTACGTAGTTTCCATGGGTTATTTTTACATGTCAAGTACCACATGTAAAAGGTGTTTTTTGTACGATCTGACATCTCCAGTGTGTCTCCACGGAAGAAACGACTGACATATGCTTGACTCAGTCTTGTCATTTCTGCAATCATTGTCTGTTTAAGGTTGTACCGCATCACAAAATTCCGAATTTCTGCTAACATGGCTTCTTCTCCTTTCCTAAATATTGTAATATAAACAATCAAAGTCACTTTTATTTTCATGCTTAAAAACACAAACCATCAAAGTGTTTACCTGCCATTCCTTTAAATACAAAGTTATTAAAAGTAAGAAAAGCCTTTGTGATGTTCGTAGAAGTTTGAGGTGAGCATATCTTTACAGATAGAAGAAATAAACATAAAGACAACAACTGGAAAACTAATTGTTCTTCAACAACATCAAATTAACTGAATTAAAAAGATGTATTACTTATAACAATATTCTAACACTATATACCCAGTTCAACTTTATTACTCATAAAAAGATTCTAACACAATATACCCAGTTCAACTTTATTACTCATAAAAAGATTCTAACACTATATACCCAGTTCAACTTTATTACTCATAAAAAGATTCTAACACTATATACCCAGTTCAACTTTATTACTTATAACAAGATTCTAACACTATATACCCAGTTCAACTTTATTACTTATAACAAGATTCTAACACTATATACCCAGTTCAACTTTATTACTCATAAAAAGATTCTAACACTATATACCCAGTTCAACTTTATTACTTATAACAAGATTCTAACACTATATACCCAGTTCAACTTTATTACTTATAACAAGATTCTAACACTATATACCCAGTTCAACGTTATTACTTATAAAAAGATTCTAACACTATATACCAAGTTCAACTTTATTACTTATAAAAAGATTCTAACACTATATACCCAGTTCAACTTTATTACTTATAAAAAGATTCTAACACTATACATCCAGTTTAACGTTATTACTTATAAAAAGATTCTAACACTATATACCAAGTTCAACTTTATTACTTATAACAAGATTCTAACACTATATACCCAGTTCAACTTTATTACTTATAACAAGATTCTAACACTATATACCCAGTTCAACTTTATTACTCATAAAAAGATTCTAACACTATATACCCAGTTCAACTTTATTACTTATAACAAGATTCTAACACTATATACCCAGTTCAACTTTATTACTTATAACAAGATTCTAACACTATATACCCAGTTCAACGTTATTACTTATAAAAAGATTCTAACACTATATACCAAGTTCAACTTTATTACTTATAAAAAGATTCTAACACTATATACCCAGTTCAACTTTATTACTTATAAAAAGATTCTAACACTATACATCCAGTTTAACGTTATTACTTATAAAAAGATTCTAACACTATATACCAAGTTCAACTTTATTACTTATAACAAGATTCTAACACTATATACCCAGTTCAACTTTATTACTTATAACAAGATTCTAACACTATATACCCAGTTCAACTTTATTACTTATAACAAGATTCTAACACTATATACCCAGTTCAACTTTATTACTTATAACAAGATTCTAACACTATATACCCAGTTCAACTTTATTACTTATAACAAGATTCTAACACTATATACCCAGTTCAACTTTATTACTTATAACAAGATTCTAACACTATACACCCAGTTCAACTTTATTACTTATAAAAGATTCAACACTATACCCAGTTCAACTTTATTACTTATAAAAAGATTCTAACACTATATACCCAGTTCAACTTTATTACTTATAAAAAGATTCTAACACTATACATCCAGTTCAACTTTATTACTCATAAAAAGATTTTAACACTATACATCCAGTTCAACTTTATTACTTATAAAAAGATTCGAACACTATACGCCCAGTTCAACTTTATTACTTATAAAGATTCAACACTATACCCAGTTCAACTTTATTACTCATAAAAGATTCGAACACTATACGCCCAGTTCAACTTTATTACTTATAACAAGATTCTAACACTATATACCCAGTTCAACTTTATTACTTATAACAAGATTCTAACACTATACATCCAGTTCAACTTTATTACTTATAAAAGATTCTAACACTATACATCCAGTTCAACTTTATTACTTATAACAAGATTCTAACACTATATACCCAGTTCAACTTTATTACTCATAAAAAGATTCTAACACTATACACCCAGTTCAACTTTATTACTTATAAAAAGATTCGAACACTATATACCCAGTTCAACTTTATTACTTATAACAAGATTCTAACACTATACGCCCAGTTCAACTTTATTACTTATAACAAGATTCTAACACTATACATCCAGTTCAACTTTATTACTTATAAAAAGATTCTAACACTATACATCCAGTTCAACTTTATTACTTATAACAAGATTCTAACACTATATACCCAGTTCAACTTTATTACTCATAAAAAGATTCTAACACTATACACCCAGTTCAACTTTATTACTCATAAAAAGATTCTAACACTATATACCCAGTTCAACTTTATCACTTATAACAAGATTCTAACACTATATACCCAGTTCAACTTTATTACTTATAAAAAGATTCTAACACTATATACCCAGTTCAACTTTATTTTTATCAGGATCTTTACCAGCCTACCTTCAAACTGAAATTCTTTTTGGCTGAATTAGAATAAATTAATATATGAGAACTTGGACATCACTAAATACATTAATCAAAAGGGTTCATCCTCTTGAGCCAAAAACTGATTGGATCTCATAACAGTCATGAAATGATGGGGCAATGTAGCAAAATTTCCACTTGGAAAAACAACAACAAAAATACAGAGCTATTCTGTTAACTGCTATGTCACAGCTAAAAATACCTTTAAGAGATGATGAAGCCATGAGTTAAAAATTTTGTACTTTAAAAACTTGGAGCCACTCTATTAGGTATTATACCATGGTTAAAAAGTGTTACAATATATTTTCAGGTTCCAAGATCTTCTCAATATTTCAACATTTTAGACAGTTTCTTTTTCTATGTCAAACATATTTAAAATTTTTAAATAACTCATATAATAGAACAGCAACACCAACACCTGTTTAACAAGTTATTACATTTTGTTTTAAAAACTGCTACAATACCTTGGACTCTTAAGATAAATTAAGGAGAATTTCTCAATTATTACTACCCAGCTTCAGAATGAACTATTCTCTACAAATATAAATATTTTGTGCATTAGGCTTAAAGATAACCAATAACATGTACATGTCATAGGACTATAATTCTATTGTGTAATATAATCAATTTGTTTTATTGTGTTGTCAGGAAAGTCTTATAAAACTAATTACTTATTTCATTATTGACAATTATGATAAAGTACCAAAAGTATCTATAACTTATTAGCACATATAAAATGCCAAAGATTTGTTTAATTGCATCAAGTATGGAGGGCATGACCAACAGCACAAATAGTAGTTATTCAAATGTTTCACAAAACAGACAGATCTGAGATTTGAATAATACATTTAAATAGCAAAAACATCTTTGAAAAATACAAATTATGTTACCACTCAATTTTATGATCCAAGTCATACATTGAAAATACTCACTTGACTGAATGTATAATAATGTGTGTTCATTTTATTCAACCGAGGTACACTGGTGTCTTGCTCACGTATCAAAAAGAAACCATTTTAAGATTTGTAACTCCCAATTCCATGGATACTGTACTGTTTATCATACCACCACCTGGTGTCCTACAGTTCCCTTTCCATGTTTAATGTTAATATCAATACAATACTATCCTATACCCTCACCACACCATCACCAGATGGCCTATCACTTTCAATGATTAAAATCTATATCAATATTGTACTGTCCTAAATTCACATATTGGTGGCCTACAATTGATTTTCCATGTTTACAGTACAGTGTTCAACATTTCCTAAGCTGTGTACTTAAACATTTTAATGTTATTACCAAAATGCTTAACTTTTATCCCTTCTTAACTTCAACAAACATGTTTATTACCCATTGGGCTACTATGCGATATTTCTGGAATTTTCACAAAGAAACTTTTACCCATCAAGAAGAAAATTCTTCAAATTTTGTCTTGATTTAATGGAAAGTGAACAAATACTAAACAATATTTCACAGCTGTATAACTTCCAAAAACTGAACAGTTAAGTCTTTATCAAGAAGACATTTTGCCATACACAATTTTAACCTGTATATAACACACTATACATTACAAACACATACATACATATATAACCTATATATAACGTATAAAAAGAAAATTACTGGACTGTAAGTGAGAGTTCATTCAACAATTTCCATCTTTTGATATAAGATGCAGCACATGCAAGACAAATGACAACCTCTGTACAACATCCTTAAACATTTAACATGGTTAACATACTCTCTGCTCTTTAATCTTAAACCTTCACTGAGACAAAAATAATTAAAAGTAAATCAAAATTAATTTTAAAAAAAAGTAAAAGCAAATACAAGACTGTTGCTAGCTATGACATACAGGATGGCCAAAATTGAATATACCAAAAATAAAGTTGAATAACTTTATTGTTATTTGAAATAACAACAAAAATTAAATATAAATACAAGCAGTATGCTTGTAAGTCTTGTTCCATTAATTTTTCTGTTCTTGTTTCTTTGACAAACAAATTGTTACTGAAAGTTTGTACCTACACATGCTACAAGAGTTTTTTTTATTTCACAACTCCCAGAAATTCCTGACTTGTTACAAAGAGCTAACTTCTGACAGGATGGAGCACCACTCTACTTTCATCAAATTTTTAGTGTTTTTAAACCAAGCTCTTACAGAAAGTTTGTTGGGGAGGACCTATCAAATGACCCATTTGTTCACCCAATTTAACAACTTTAGGTTTTCATTTCTGGGGCTTTTTGAAAACAAAAGTCTACCATAACAAAACAAAAGACCTTAAAGAACTGAAATATGAGATTCAAGATGCTATCTTATACATCCATAATACTGTGTTGGATATATATTTCCAGAATTGAAAAATTATTTTTATAGTAAAAGATCAAGGACACATAAAAGTTCATTAACTATTAAAACTAAAACTTCCATGCCTGCTGCCTGTATTTGTATTCAATTTTTGTTGATACCTCAAACAACAATAAAATTATTTAATGTTATTTTTGGTATATTCATTTTTTGGACAACCTATACACTTGACTTACTGTGACACACACTCACTTCAATATGAAATAACAGTTTAACTACGACATATATCCTGCTTTAAATACATGGCATATATCAAACTTAATATGGCACATACTTAGCTTATAGTTACATACACTCAATATACTACGATACACCATCCATGCTACTGTAACATATATCAATGTAACCAGGACATACCCAGCCAGCTTATGATGACATATATAGATTTCACAAGATAATCTAAGCATGGCCTGCCCACATAACTTTGGCACACGTCATCTTACATGATATAAATGCAACATTCTATGACATCCAACTAGCCTACTAACACATACACACTACAGTTTAGCATAGCATACATTCAACATTCTATGACACACACACCTTAGTATGACACACATTCAGTGCAGTATAACATATATTCAACATTCTATGACACACACACCTTAGTATGACACACATTCAGTGCAGTATAACATATATTCAACATTCTATGACACACACACCTTAGTATGACACACATTCAGTGCAGTATAACATATATTCAACATTCTATAACACACACACCTTAGTATGACACACATTCAGTGCAGTATAACATATAATCACTAGGTACCATCTTTGTTAACAATACATTCAACAATACATATATTCAACATTCTATGACACACACACCTTAGTATGACACACATTCAGTGCAGTATAACATATATTCAACATTCTATGACACACATTCAGTGCAGTATAACATACATTCAACATTCCATGGCACACACACCTTAGTATGACACACATTCAGTGCAGTATAACATACATTCAACATTCTATGACACACACACCTTAGTATGACACACATTCAGTGCAGTATAACATACATTCAACATTCTATAACACACACACACACCTTAGTATGACACACATTCAGTGCAATATAACATACATTCAACATTCTATGGCACACACATCTTAGTATGACACACATTCAGTGCAGTATAACATATATTCAACATTCTATGACACACACACCTTAGTATGACACACATCCAGTTTAGAACTACACTTTAGAGCTACTGTCAAGATGCTCAGCCATCAGAGAAAGCATTACTATAGATAACTGAATATATTTCTCTTACATTTTAACATATAAAAATTAGTATCCATTGTATAATCACTAGGTACCATCTTTGTTAACAATACATTCAACTCTAATCTCTATAATATTTCAGGAAGTTTGGTCATTTTAGCACATTAAGGTTTACAGACACAGAGCTAACAGTGTGAAACAATTTTGGTAACAAAATCACATTAATAAACCCTAAACCATAACAAAAACCACTACACTCCATATATCAAACAGTATAATCCATATTTCAAATAACAGTAACAATAAATATATTAACACATATGAAACAATAATAAAACAAAACCACATACATAAAAACTCTTCTTAAACAGTCCAGATTCATCTCTGATGTTGTTTTACCCCTTTATGCTTACACATGTTCTATGATGTAGTAAGTTCTTGCTCCTTTGGCCTGTTTTTGTAAGTTTCATTTTGCATTAAATTATTATTTGTTTGAATTCATGAATGAAATTAACAAATAAATAACAAAGTACACTTTATTTATTTCTATCCAAAAAATATACCTAATTTTGACTCATTGAATGAGTTACTTAAAAGTTTAACTAAAAAAGTATAAACACCTCATGAAGTTAGCAATAAAGTCTTTAATGTTTACAAGAGATAACTCAATTAAAAGGTTACCAAAATATGGATTATTTGTAACTAACCATAAATTTCCAAGTAAAAATATAATTCAACAAGGATTTTTTTATAAATCAGGAAGAGAAGAAACTCTTACTTAGATTAAATTATTTTGTTTACCAAAATGAAGATTTTTCATTGTTATGTTTGTTAACAAAAGTACAAACTAAAAAAAAAGAGAAAAACACTGATGTCAAACAAATATGCATCCCCATTCTTTCTTTTGTAAAGTCCACAACATCAGTTTCAAAACTATGTGTTGCAGTTTTTTGTTTTACATACTGCATTATAACATTTTGTGAAAAATATGTACATGACGGAGAAAAACAAATATTATTTTGAGATTCAGAGTATAAGAACAACTATAGGACATTTAAACTTTTCAAGACAATAAAATCACCACAGGCCTGTGTTATTATAGAATTTAATATAAGTTTGACTCAAAGAGTTATGGGAAGCAGAAACTCAGCTGTAACTATAAACACACACAATTTTACAAGAAACAGCTTCAAGTATTTATATTTCACACTTACCAATATTGTTAATACTGTTTTATAAGACACTTATTTAAATCAAGTCCAATTAATTATAATTTAAAGTATATTTATATGTATACCAAAATTTTGACAAGCCATTACTTTTCTTTTATGAATGAATTAAAGAGATGTCGCTATCTATTCACAACTGTAGTTGAATGTTAATCAGATAATACATTATTACAAATAGTCCTAAACAACAAATTAAACTCATTTTAATTCCTTTAATATTGGAGCTCAAACATTATATTAAAAATTTATAATGGTACAATAGATTTGTCCTTGATGTTACTTACACCTACTTTAATAAGACAAAACAATGAGAAATGTGTACAGTAGATTTGTCCTTTATGTTACTTACACCAACTTTAATAAGACAAAACAATGAGAAATGTGTACAGTAGATTTGTCCTTGATGTTACTTACACCTACTTTAATAAGACAAAACAATGAGAAATGTGTACAGTAGATTAGTCCTTGATGTTACTAACACTTACTTTAATAAGACAAAACAATGAGAAATGTGTACAGTAGATTTGTCCTTTATGTTATTTACACTTACTTTAATAAGACAAAACAATGAGAAATGTGTACAGTAGATTTGTCCTTGATGTTACTTACACCTACTTTAATAAGACAAAACAATGAGAAATGTGTACAGTAGATTTGTCCTTTATGTTACTTACACCAACTTTAATAAGACAAAACAATGAGAAATGTGTACAGTAGATTTGTCCTTGATGTTACTTACACCTACTTTAATAAGACAAAACAATGAGAAATGTGTACAGTAGATTAGTCCTTGATGTTACTAACACTTACTTTAATAAGACAAAACAATGAGAAATGTGTACAGTAGATTTGTCCTTTATGTTACTTACACCAACTTTAATAATACAAAACAATGAGAAATGTGTACAGTGGATTTGTCCTTTATGTTACTTACACCAACTTTAATAATACAAAACAATGAGAAATGTGTACAGTAGATTTGTCCTTGATGTTACTTACACCAACTTTAATAATACAAAACAATGAGAAATGTGTACAGTAGAGATTTGTCATTGATGTTACTTACACCTACTTTAATAACACAAAACAATGAGAAATGTGTACAGTAGATTTGTCCTTGATGTTACTTACACCTACTTTAATAAGACAAAACAATGAGAAATGTGTACAGTAGATTTTTCCTTGATGTTACTTACACCTAGTTTAATAAGACGAAACAATGAGAAATGTGTACAGTAGATTTGTTCTTGATGTTACTTACACCTACTTTAATAAGACGAAACAATGAGAAATGTGTACAGTAGATCTGTCCTTTATGTTACTTACACCTACTTTAATAAGACAAAACAATGAGAAATGTGTACAGTAGATTTGTCCTTTATGTTACTTACACCAACTTTAATAATACAAAACAATGAGAAATGTGTACAGTAGATTTGTCCTTGATGTTACTTACAACTACTTTAATAAGACAAAACAATGAGAAATGTGTACAGTAGATTTGTCCTTGATGTTACTTACACCTACTTTAATAACACAAAACAATGAGAAATGTGTACAGTAGATTTGTCCTTGATGTTACTTACACCTACTTTAATAAGACAAAACAATG